>NW_021702853.1:0-3662 GCF_005190385.1 Monodon monoceros
AGAGCTAATCAATTAATTTGGTAAAGTAGCAGGATACAAAATTAATGCACAGAAATCTCTGGCATTCCTATACACTAATGATGAAAAATCTGAAAGTGAAATCAAGAAAACCCTCCCATGTACCATTGCAACAAAAAGAATAAAATATGTAGGAATAAACCTACCTAAGGAGACAAAAGACCTGTATGCAAAAAATTATAAGATACTGAAGAAAGAAATTAAAGATGATACAAATAGATGGAGAGATATACCATGTTCTTGGATTGTGAGAATCAACATTGTGAAAATGACTCTACTACCCAAAGCAATCTATACATTCAATGCAATCCCTATCAAACTACCACTGGTATTTTTCACAGAACTAGAAGAAAAAATTTCACAATTTGTATGGAAACAAAAAAGACCCCGAATAGCCAGAGCAATCTTGAAAATGAAACACGGAGCTTGAGGAATCTGGCTCACTGACTTCAGACTATACTACAAAGCTACAGCAATCAAGACAGTATGGTACTGGCACAAAAACAGAAACATAGATCAAAGGAACAGGATAGAAAGCCCAGAGATAAACTCACACACATATGGTCACCTTATCTTTGATAAAGGAGGCAAGAATGTACAGTGGAGAAAGGACAGCCTCTTCAATAAGTGGTGCTGGGAAAAGTGGACAAGTACATGTGAAAGTATGAGATTAGATCTCTCCCTAACACCATACACAAAAATAAGCTCAAAGTGGATTAAAGACCTAAATGTAGCACCAGAAACTTTCAAACTCTTAGAGGAAAACATAGGCAGAACACTCTATGACATAAATTGCAGCAAGATCCTTTTTGACCCTCCTCCTAGAGAAATGGAAGTAAAAACAAAAATAAACAAATGGGACCTAATGAAACTTCAAAGCTTTTGCAGAGCAAAGGAAACCATAAACACGACCAAAAGACAACCCTGAGAATGGGAGAAAATATGTGCAAAGGAAGCAACTGACAAAGGATTAATCTCCAAAATTTATAAGCATCACATGCAGCTCAATAACATAAAATCAAAAAACTCAATCCAAACATGGGCAGAAGACCTAAATAGACATTTCTCCAAAGAAGATATACAGACTGCCAACAAACACATGAAAGAATGTTCAACATCATTATTCATTAGAGAAATGCAAATCAAAACTACAAGGAGATATCATCTCACACCAGTCAGAATGGCCATCATCAAAAAATCTAGAAACAATAAATGCTGCAGAGGGTGTGGAGTAAAGGGAACACTCTTGCACTGCTGGTGGGAATGTGAATTGGTACAGCCACTATGGAGAACAGTATGGAGGTTCCTTAAAAAACTACAAATAGAACTACGATATAACCCAGCAATCCCACTACTGGGCATACACCCTGAGAGAACCATAATTCAAAAAGAGTCATGTACCAAAATGTTCATTGCAGCTCTATTTACAATAGCCCGGAGATGGAAACAACCTAAGTGTCCATCATTGGATGAATTTATAAAGAAGATGTGGCACATATATACAATAAAAAGAAACGAAACTGAGCTATTTGTAATGAGGTGGATAGAGCTAGAGTCTGTCATACAGAGTGAAATAAGTCAGAAAGAGAAAGACAACTACCGTATGCTAACACATATATATGGAATTTAAGGAAAAAATGTCATGAAGAACCTAGGGGTAAGACAGGAATAAAGACACAGACCTACTAGAGAATGGACTTGAGGATACGGGGAGGGGGAAGGGTAAGCTGTGACAAAGCGAGAGAGAGGCTCTCTCACTATATATATAGTGCATATATATATACACTGCCAAACGTATGGTAGATAGCCAGTGGGAAGCAGCCGTATAGCACAGGGATATCAGCTTGAGGCTTTGTGACCGCCTGGATGGGTGCTATAGGGAGGGTGGAAGGGAGGGAGACGCAAGAGGGAAGAGATATGGGAACATATATATATGTACAACTGATTCATTTTGTTATAAAGCAGAAACTAACACACAATTGTAAAGCAATTATACTCCAATAAAGATGTAAAAAAAAAAGAGGATATCGACCGTAACACATTCATACTAGGGGATTTTTACACCCCACTTTCACCAATGGACAGATCACCCAAAATGAAAATAAGTAAGGAAACACAAGCTTTAAATGATAAACTAAACAAGAAAGATTTAATTGATATTTATAGTACATTCCATCCAAAAACAACAGAATACACATTATTCTCAAGTGCTCATGGAACACTCTCCAGGATAGATCATATCTTGGGTCACAAATCCAGCCTTGGTAAAATTAAGAAAATTGAAATCGTATCAAGTATATTTTCCGACCACAATGCTATGAGACTAGATATCAATTACAGAAAAAGACCTGTAAAAACTACAAACATATGGAGGCTAAATAATGCACTACTTAAAAACGAAGTTATCACTGAAGAAATCAAAGAGGAAATCAAAAAATACCTAGAAACAAATGACAATGCAGACACGATGACCCAAAACCTATGGGATGCAGCAAAAGCAGTTCTAAGAGGGAAGTTTATACCAATACCATCCTACCTTAAGAAACGGGAAAATCTCGAATAAACAAGCTAATCTTGCAACTAAAGCAATTAGAGTAAAAAGTACAAAAAAAATCCAAAGTTAGCAGAAGGAAAGAAATCATAAAGATCAGATCAGAAATAAATGAAAAATAAATGAAGGAAACGATAGCAAAGGTCAATAAAACTAAAAGCTGGTTCTTTGGGAAGATAAACAAAATTGATAAACCATTAGCCAGACTCATCAAGAAAAAAAGGGAGAAGACTCCAATCCATAGAATTAGAAATGAAAATGGAGAAGTAAGAACTGACACTGCAGAAATACAAAAGATCATGAGAGATTACTACAGGCAACTCTATGGCAATAAAATGGACAACCTGGAAGAAATGGTCAAATTCTTAGAAATGCACAACCTGCCAAAACTGTATCAGGAAGAAATAGTAAATATGAACAGACCATCACAAGCACTGAAATTGAAACTGTGATTTAAAATCTTCCAACAAACAAAAGCCCAGTACCAAATGGCTTCACAGGTGAATTCTATCACACATTTAGAGAAGAGCAAACACCTATCCTTCTCAAACTCTTCCAAAATATAGCAGAGGGAGGAACACTCCCAAACTCATTCTATGAGGCCACCATAGCCTGATACCAAAACCAGACAAGGATGTCACAAAGAAGGAAAACAACAGGCCAATATCACTGATGAAAATAGATGCAAAAATCCTCAACAAAATTCTGGCAAACAGAACCCAACAGCACATTAAAAGGATCATACACCATGATCAAGTGGGGTTTTTTCCAGGAATGCAAGGTTTCTTCAATATACACAAATCAATCAATGTGATACACCATATTAACAAACTGAAGAAGAAAAACCATATGGTCATATCAAGAGATGCAGAAAAAGCTTTTGACAAAATTCAACACACACTTATGATAAAAACCCTCCAGAAAGTAGGCATAGAGGGAAGTTTCCTCAACATAATAAAGGCCATATATGACAAACACACAGCCAACATCGTCCTCAATGGTGAAAAACTGAAAGCATTTTCACTAAGATCAGGAACAAGACAAGGTTGCCCACTCTCACCACTCTTATTCAACATAGTTTTGGAAGTTTCAG
>NW_021702854.1:0-4003 GCF_005190385.1 Monodon monoceros
CCAGTTAATGCTCCGGCCTCCTGTCTCCCCGCAGCCCCTCAGTCAACCCGTCCCTGGAGCCTTCCCATTCTAGTCCAGCAAGGCCCCTCCTTCCATCCCGTGGGCTCCTCACTGGCCTTTCCAGTCTCCTTGCCTCCCCTCCCTCTACTGCAGCCACGGCGGCTCGGGGCCTGCTGCGCCCTCCATCACAGGGAGGACACGTCGCGGGGCCTCAGCTGGCGTCACAGCGCTCTCTGGGCTGCTCCTCACTCACCTCGCACCTGTCCGGACCCTCTTCCTCGCTCCGCTGCTGTTGAGGTCCCCTCCCCCCGCCTCTGCTGGCCACACGCTCAAGACTCAGTCTAGTGACCGCCTGGCCTCCCGCCTCTGCCGCCTGCGCCTCTTTCTCCCACATCCCCAAGCAGCTTTAGTGTTCACTCAAGGACACATCACCGTCCCGTGACCAGGACAGTGCCAGAAACATGGAACAGTCCACAATCTGCTCAGTGAATGAATGAACGAGTGAAAGAGTGGACGAGTGCATGATGTCTGTCTTGTAAGGCAAACGTACTGACCGCTACACTATGGAAACGTCGCATGTCTGTCTTGAATAGCGGCAGTGGTTTCTTGACTGTGAACTGTTGGAGCAAGGAAAGTTCCTTTCATCTCTGTGTTCCCATCTTGTAATATATGGTTTGGCACACAGAGGCAGGCTTAATAAATAGCTTTCTATTTGAACAAAGTTAATTGAATTGATAAAAAAAAGGAATGGAGTAAAATTAAACATTAATTCTGACCTCGGAATTGAGTTGCCAGGTACCCCCTGTCCTCTGGTGGCAGCCGCATGACCTGCAGCCAATGTCTACAAGGAAGAACAGGACCCTGGCACAGACCAAATACTAGAGCAAATTCCAGGAACGTGTTGCGTCAAGCCTGTTCTGTGAAGGTTGATTCACCAACTGAAAATTTCACAGAATTATAGGCTCAGAAAAAACTTGGATTACTAAGTAGTTCCAAAGTTATGGAAGTTACTATTTCGGGGGGGGGATCTGTAGCCGTTGAAGATTTTCACAGGAGTCATTGTGGAGGGTATCATCCAGCTTAACAGCTATTTCATGTGTGCTTTATATTTTACACGGCAGGAACTTCTCAAATGCACATGTCCAAGACAAAATAGTGAGTTTTCTCTCAAAAGCACTTGATTGCCTTCAATTTCATCCTTTTTTGCCAAAATTAGACTCTGTAGATTCTGGGACTATGGTATATAATCCCCACTACATATATAGAATTTTGGCAACCAGAAATGGTGTCATGTTTATATGAATATGCAGGCACAACTGTTAGGTTTGACTATAGAAATAGAAAAGACACATGTGGCTATGTAACTTTCTTCAACCTGCAACTGTAAGTGATCACATACATGGTTTGAAGCCTCAGGACAAGAAAGGCAGCTGGAAATCCAAACCCATGCAAACACAACTGATGATACAGTCAGAGGTGGATTGTTGAATTAAGTAGAAAAGGCAGTGGGCTGGACAAGGAATGTGTAAAGAAAGAAAACCATCTTTAAAGATGACTGATAATTGTGGAAAGCAAACATCTGAAGTTTACCTTTCATGAAAAATTCTAAAGCTGAAAAGTCATACTCCTAAAGTGAGGAAAACCCTGGAATACTTTGGAGCGGCCACGGCCATGGCAATGTGGCTGATCGTTGCGGAAGTCAGGAGGTCAAGGACTCCGTGGTGTGCCCTGAAGGCCTTCTTGTACATGGGGACACACGCCTCCTTCTCAACACGCCAACATACAGGGACATAACTGCACACACCACATATGAATGTAGACAGTCACACACATCAGGTAGCACCAGTGACACCCAGCTGCCCCAGGTACAGAAGGCCTCACCTGGATCCTTCTGAGAAGGGCAGGAAAGCATGGCTGTGTCTATCAGAACCGGTGCAAACCGGGATGGGTCAAACACCTGCAGAGAGAGCACCGGGGCCAGGACAGTTGGGGTCAAGCTCCTTGCACCAATCCACCAGGGGACAAGAATCCCCGAGGGGTAGCAGGGAAGGTGCTGGTCTGGAGAGAGCATCCCATCCCCTCCTCCATCATACCCCTGGTTTCGGCCACACCTTCGGGCTGTGGTGAAGCCCATAAAAGGAGAGGGAGAGTGGGATACCTGTGGGGCAGGGAGGAGAGAGAGAAGATTGATGGTACCCATGGCAACAGGGGCAATGTGCACAAAAGGCCCAGGAGCCGCCATGAGAGCTACCCTCCATCACTCTGAATGAAATGGTGCTCTTGCAAGACAGGTGGGCTGGAGGTGACAACGCACATGAGCACAGATTAGGAGCAGGTCACCATGGGCAGGACTGAGAAGGAAAAGAACTGGAGGCTTAGTATGAGGATCGCCTCACATGAAAGCTCACAGTTATCAGGTGGCATCGTGAGCCCTTGGGGCTGTGCATTAACTCATCTAATCCTCTCAGCAGCCCTCAGGGAAGGCACTCCTATCCCCACGTGCAGATGAGGCACCTGGGCCTCCAAGAGGTTGAGAGATGTGTCTGTGATCCCACAGCTAGGAGGTGGCAGGGCTGGGATTCAGACCCACTGGGAGGTGAGCCATTGGGTAGCTTCCAACCGTGGCAGGGCTGTCAGACCTGGTCATCAGCGGCTCTCGGCCATCCACCTGAGGTCTCCCCAGAGACTGGACCATCTGACCCATGACAGTGCACTCCCTGAACTCCCTCGTTTACATAGACCCCATATGGAAAGAACCACATCTCCCCTTGCTTACTTCTGCTTTTCTCTTAAGCCTTCACGTCTCAAGGAATTAGAATTATAGGGCTTCATTAGAAGACCACATTCAAGGGCTAGCATTTGCTTATTGAGCTCTCATTGGTTCAACTCCTGTGTCAGGCGTTTTACAAAACGTCCAAACTGCAGAGGAAATATTAATTATCTTGAGGCAGAAACATCAGACAGAGCATCCCGGGGCTGGAAAGCACATGTGGATTTCTGATCTCCCACGTGGTCATGCAGAGTGCTTAGTTTAGTGGGTGTGGTGAAGTTCATACCTGCAGGTAAGGAGCGTCCATCAGGGAAGGTGATGGGCTTGCTCATATCTCTGCCAATGAATGGCACTGGTGGATAGAGTCGCAGTGCCTCCTTGATGCACATGGTGGTGTAGGGCATCTTGTCCAGGTGGTCCCTGAAAGGAAGCCCATCTAAGGGCAGGCAACCAGGGGTCCTCCACTCGCGGAGGGGCAAGGTTCTCCCACCTGTTGGGCACTGACCAGGTGATGGAGGTGCCATCCCCCAGGAGGCTCTGGATCTCTTCCCGGCACCTCTGCTGATGCTCAGGGTGGGAGGCCAGAGCATAGAGGGTCCAGGAGATGTCACTGGCTGTGGTGTCGTGACCCTCGAACATGAATGTGTCCACTTCGGCACGGAGCTCCCTGTCAGACAAGCTGCTCCCATTCTCCATCTGCGGAGGCAGGGGGAGTGCAGGGTCTGCCCTTCCTCTGTGCTTCTGGGCAAAGCCTCAGGCCTCTCCTGCCCACACTCACTCTGGCGAAGAGGAGGATGTCCAGGAAATCCAGGTGCCTCTTGCTCCTCACCTTCTCCAGCTCTCCCTCCTTCTGCAGGTGAGCCTTCCTCATCTTGATCACTCCATCTGTCCCAGAACAGTGGTTCCCAGGCAGAGCTGAGGGCTCTGGGGAACCACATGCAGCACCCACCGTAGCCCTATCTGCCCCTCAGGCCCAATCTGGGTACCAGGTGGATGAGGACGAGGGTGGGAATGGGCGCACATGTCAGGGCAGAGAGCTCCAGCATCGTCTGATCCAGGTCGGGAATCCCCTCAATAGCACAGCCCACGGAGGCTCTGCCTGAATGATGCTGGGAGGGGGTCTCATTCCACCGTCAGCAACGTGGTGACACATGTATCTCCCTGCACCTCACCTGACACCCTGACGTCTCGGTTCCCAACCCCTGCACCAGGGAAGTACCCAGTGTGGGTGTG
>NW_021702855.1:0-1773 GCF_005190385.1 Monodon monoceros
GGGTTAGGGGTCAGGGACGGTTTAGGGTACAGGTTAGGGTACGACAAAGATTTAGGGTGAGCATACGTGTTAGGGTACGGGTTAGTGTTAGCGTACGGCTTAGGATTAGGGGACGGGTTAGGGTAAGGCTTCGGGTAAGGGTTAGGGTTAGGGTTAGGGGACAGGGACGGTTTAGGGTACAGGTTAGGGTACGACAACGTTTTAGGGTGAGCGTACGTGTTAGGGTACAGGTTAGTGTTAGCATACGGGTTAGGATTAGGGGACAGTTTAAGGTAAGGCTTCGGGTAAGGGTTAGGGTTAGGGTTAGGGTTAGGGGACGGGGACGGTTTAGTGTACAGCTTAGGGTAAGACAACGGTTTAGGGTGAGCGTACGTGTTAGGGTACGGGTTAGTGTTAGCGTATGGATTAGGATTAGGGGACGGGTTAGGGTAAGGCTTCGGGTAAGGGTTAGGGTTAGGGTTAGGGTTAGGGGACGGGGACGGTTTAGGGTACAGTTTAGGGTACAACAACGGTTTAGGGTGAGCGTACGTGTTAGGGTACGGGTTAGTGTTAGCGTACGGGTTAGGGTAAGGCTTCGGATAAGCTTTAGGGTTAGGGTTAGCGTTAGGGTTAGGTTAGGGGACGGGGATGGTTTAGGGTACAGGTTAGGGTACGACAACGGTTTTGGGTGAGCGTACATGTTAGGGTACGGGTTAGTGTGAGCGTAAGGGTTAGGATTAGGGGACGGGTTAGGGTAAGGCTTCGGGTAAGTGTTAGGGTTAGGGTTACGGTTAGGGTTAGGGTTACGGGACGGGGATGGTTTAGGGTAGAGGTTAGGGTATGATAACGGTTTAGTGTGAGCATACGTGTTAGGGTCCAGGTAAGTGTTAGCGTACGGGTTAGGATTAGGGGACGGGTTAGGGTAAGTCTTCGGGTAAGTGTTAGGGTTAGGGTTAGGGTTGGGTACGGGGACGGTTTAGGGTACAGGTTAGGGTACGACAACGGTGTAGGGTGAGCGTACATGTTAGGGTACAGATTACTGTTAGCATACGGTTTAGGATTAGGGGGCGGGTTAGGGTAAGGCTTCGGGTAAGGGTTAGGTTTAGGGTTAGGGTTAGGGTTAGGGGACCGGGACGATTTCGGGTACAGGTTAGGGTACACAACGGTTTAGGGTGAGCGTACGTGTTAGCGTACGGGTTAGTGTTAGCGTACGGGTTAGGATTAGGGGACGGGTTATGGTAAGGATTAGGGTAAGGGTTAGGGTTAGGGTTAGGGTGAGGGTTAGGGGACGGGGACGGTTTAGGGTACAGGTTAGGGTACGAAAACGGTTTAGGGTGAGCGTACGTATTAGGGTACGGGTTATTGTTAGCGTACGGGTTAGGATTAGGGGACGGGTTAGGGTAAGGCTTCGGGTAAGCATTAGGGTTAGGGTTAGGGTTAGGGTTAGGGTTAGGGGACGGTTTATGGTACTGGTTAGGGTACGAAAACTGTTTATGGTGAGCGTACGTGTTAGGGTACGGATTAGTGTTAGCATACGGTTTAGGATTAGGGTACGGGTTACGGTAAGGCTTCGGGTAAGGGTTAGGGTTAGGGTTAGGGTTAGGGGATGGGGACGGGGACGGTTTAGGGTACAGAAGGGGGTACGACAACGGTTTAGGGTGAGCGTACGTGTTAGGGTATGGGTTAGTGTTAGCCTACGGGTTAGGATTAGGGGACGGGTTAGGGTAAGGCTTCGGGTAAGGGTTAGGGTTAGGGTTAGGGTTAGGGTTAGGGGACGGGGACGGTTTAGGATAC
>NW_021702856.1:0-4051 GCF_005190385.1 Monodon monoceros
AATTCCCTAATGGTATATGATGTTGAGCTTGTTTCTTTTTCTTTTTTCTTTTTGCGGTACGCGGTCCTCTCACTGTCGTGGCATCTCCCATCGCGGAACACAGGCTCTGGACACGCAAGCTCAGCGGCCATGGCTTACGGAACCGGCTGCTCCGCAGCATGTGGGATCATCCCGGACCGGGGGACCAACCCGTGCCCCCCGCATCAGCAGGTGGACTCTCAACCACTGCACCACCAGAGAAGCCCTTGAGCTTGTTTCTCTATGACTTTTACTGTCTGTATATCTTTTTTGGTGGGATGTCTGTTCAGATCATGCTGTTCATGTTCATGCTGAGAGGAGCCCTGTCTCCTCAGGACCTGCTGGGGCTTTGGTTTCTGGAACACGTTGGGCTGAGTCCACGCTGATGTCCAGGCTTCGGGACAAGCCGGGGTCGAGTCCACACTAACAGGAGCCGGGTCTCCTCAGGACCCGCTGGGCCTTCAGCTTTGGGACACTGTGGGGTCCAGTTCATGCTGACAGGAGCCTGGTCTCCTCATGACCTGCTGGGAGGTGATGCCACTGAGGGAGAAGGTGAGGAAAAGTGGGCAGAAGGTTCCTGTGCGTGGCTGACCGCTGAGGGTGTCTGTCTTCAGAGGACCCAGGAGAGGAAGGGCTTGATCTGGAAAACTGGGTTTTTGTCCCCTCTTGTGTGTGCTGTAGACAGAGTGCAGTGTTGTTCTTTGGCGTGTGGCATCTGATTTTCCCAGCACCGTTTATTGAGGGGACTGTCCCTTTCCTGGTTTATGTTCTTGGCTCCTTTCTTGTGAATTAACTGACCACATACCTGTAGGTTGATTCCTGGGTTCTCTGCTCTGTTCCTCTAGTCTGTGTGCCTGTTTTTGTGCCCATTCCACACTTTTTGGGGACTGTAGCTTCGTAATGTAGTGTGAAATCAGGGAGGGAGACGCCTCCAGCCCGTTCTCCTTCCTCAGAGTCGCTTTGGCTCTTCTGGGTCCTTTGTGGTTCCACACACAGCTTAAGATTATTTGTTCTGTTTCTATGGAAAGTGTCTTTGGACTTTTGGGAAGGATTGCATTGAATGTGTACATTAATTTTGCTAGACTGCATATTTTTTAAAAATTAAACAAAAATTTGGGCCACACCATGTAGCATGCAGGATGCGTGATCTTAGTTCCCCAACCCGGGATCGAACCCGCACCCCCTGCAGTGGAAGCACTGCAGTCCCAACCCCTGGATGGCCAGGGAATTCCCACCATAGAATGCATATTTTCACAGTATTTTTTTTTTTTTTTGGTGGTACGCGGGCCTCTCATCGTTGTGGTCTCTCCCGTTGCAGAGCACAGGCTCCAGAAGCACAGGTTCAGCGGCCATGGCTCACGGGCCCAGCCGCTCTGCGGCATGTGTGATCCTCCCAGACCGGGACACGAACCCGTGTCCCCTGCTTCGGCAGGCTGACTCTCAACCACTGCGCCACCAGGGAAGCCCTTGTTTTGTTTTGGTTTTTTGCGGTATGCGGGCCTCTCACTGTTGTGGCCTCTGCCATTGCAGAGCACAGGCTCCGGAAGCACAGGCTCAGCGGCCATGGCTCAAGGGCCCAGCCGCACCGCGGCATGTGGGTTCTTCCCGGACCGGGGCACAAACCCACGTCCCCTGCATCGGCAGGCGGACTCTCAGCCACTGCCCCACCAGGGAAGCCCCTCCATTTATTTTCGTCTGTTCAGTGTCCTCTATCAGTGTCTTCCAGTTTTCAGTGTGCTGGTCCTTCACGTCCTTGGTTAAATTTACTCCTAGTTATCTTTTTGGATGCAATTGTAGCGGGATTTTTTAAAAATTCTTTTTCTGATGGTTCATTATCAGTGTATAGAATCACAAATGATGTTTGTGCATTGATTTTTCTTTTTTTTTTTGTATCCTGCAGCTTTACTGAATTCATTTTTTAGTTGTAACAGTTTTTTGGTGGTTGAATGTGGAAAACTAGAATTCAGAAATCCCACTGTTTCATCTACATCCAGGTCATCCACAGCACCCAAGACATAGTGGCTCCAAATATAATCTTCCCATGGTGCCTCTTGTAGTATGTGGACTCCTGCAAGGGTGATTAGCATCCCCACTGTGGGCGAACTGGATCTGGGTAGGGCTTGGCCTCTATAACAGAGTTTGATGTCTGTATTTCTGGCATGGTATGACATGGTTGTTTTGATAAGTACTTTATTTTCTAGTAAATTTCAAGTATATCAAAAAGTTTAAATAGCAGTATAAAGTTTTCCACCTTCACAAAATACTCCAGTTTGTTTTACCCTGTGAGACTGGGAGGGCTACTCTCCCAGGGAACCAGCACATAACCCCAAAGTTATCTGTAAACATGTGAATAAGTGGCTGTTTTAGATTTCTTTTTTCTCCTTTTTTGTTATTTTTTAAAAATAGCTATTTAATATCTTATATCATTTCATTTTCCCCATATATTATTTCAGAAGTTTTATACTTTTTTCTCTTTTTATAGTTATCCTAGAAATATCATGCATCCTTGACTTTTCAAAATCTAAAAATAACCAGTAGGGCTTCCCTGGTGGCGCAGGGGTTGGGGGTCCGCCTGCTGATGCAGGGGACATGGGTTCGTGCGCCCGTTCGGGAGGATCCCACGTGCCGCAGAGCGGCTGGGCCCGTGGGCCATGGCCGCTGGGCCTGCGCGTCCGGGGCCTGTGCTCCGCAACAGTAGAGGCCGCGGTGGTGAGAGGCCCGTATACCACAAAAAAAAAAAATTTAAAAAATAATAAAAATAACCAACATCTTTACCTTCCTCTTAGATAATACAAGAACCTTAGTAGTTTAATTTTATTCAGCCCCTCATGACTTAACATGTTATTATTATGTAGTTTAATTTTTTTTTAATATTCTTACAAGACAGAAGGAGACCTGTTTAGAATTGTTATTGTGTTTTGCAGTCAGTCCTTTTTTATATTTCCCACATTTTTGCTACTTTCTCTATTATTCATTGATTGTTTTATCTTTTAGACCATCCACCTAGGGCCATTTTCCTTCTGCTTAAAGTCTATCCTTTAGAATAGATGAACTCTCTTAGTTTGTGTTTACCTGAAAGTGTCTTTGTTTCACCATCACTTAAGGGAGATGTTTTTGCTGAATATGGCAGTTTAGGTTGGCAGTTATTTTCTTGTAGCAATTTGAAGATCTCATTCCTCTGTCGTTTGGTTTCCATTATTGCTATTGAAAAGTCACCTGTCAGTCTTTCAGTTCCTTGTCTCTGGCTGCTTTAATATTTTTCCCTTTGTTTTTAGCTTTCTGCTGTGTCACTGTATCTGTATTTATCTTGCTTGGGTTTATTTGGCTCTTTTAAGTCTGTAAATTGGAGGTGTTTTGAAATGTGTTTATTGACTTATTCATAATTCCTAAACTGTGAATTTCCATTTTTATGTTCTGTTGATCTGTTTGTCTTAATGTATAAATAAATCTTTTATAACCTTCATAGTAAATATTTTCTCCTGGTCTTTTGCTTTTCTTTTCCTTTGTTTCCCACAGTTTCCCCAGCAGACTGCATTGCCAAACTCGTGGATTTTTGATAATCTGATAAGTGAAAAGTGAACCTTGACAATAAAACTCTGGAACTGGTCTTTTGAGAGGAGTAGGACTGCAACTACTCTTTCAGTTTTTTCATCGTAATTGGTCTATTCAGATGTTTCTTCCACTTAGACCAATGTTAGTAAATTATATTTTTATAATTTTCAAATTTGTTGGTATAGTGTGTGATAATTTATTATTTTAGAAATTTTTCCCTGTATTTGTGGTTAGCCTCCTTTTGTTGATATTTAATTTTTTCTCTTTATTGATTATATTTGCTAAAGGTTACTTATTCCAAAAGAACCAGTTTGGGGACTTCCCTGGCGGTCCAGTGGTTAGGGCTTCACCTTCCAATGCAGGGGGTGTGGGTTCAACCCCTGGTGGGGGAGCTAAGATCCCACATGCCTCATGGCTGGCGGGGGTGGGGGGGGACAAAAACCATAAAACAGAAGCAATATTGTAACAAATTCAGTAAAGA
>NW_021702857.1:0-15897 GCF_005190385.1 Monodon monoceros
GCTTTGTAGTATAGTCTGAAGTCAGGGAGCCTGATTCCTACAGCTCCGTTTTTCTTTCTCAAGATTGCTTTGGCTATTCAGGGTCTTTTGTGTTTCCATACAAATTGTGAAATTTTTTGTTCTAGTTCTGTGAAAAATGCCAGTGGTAGTTTGATAGGGATTGCATTGAATCTGTAGATTGCTTTGGGTAGTACAGTCATTTTCAAAATGTTGATTCTTCCAATCCAAGAACATGGTATATCTCTCCATCTGTTTGTATCGTCTTTAATTTCTTTCATCAGTGTTTTATAATTTTCTGCATACAGGTCTTTTGTCTCCTTAGGTAGGTTTATTCCTAGATATTTTATTCTTTTTGTTGCAGTGGTAAATGGGAGTGCTTTCTTGATTTCACTTTCAGATTTTTCATCATTAGTGTATAGGAATGCAAGAGATTTCTGTGCATTAATTTTGTATCCTGCTACTTTACCAAATTCATTGGTTAGCTCTAGTAGTTTTCTGGTAGCATCTTTAGGATTCTCTATGTGTAGTATCATGTCATCTGCAAACAGTGACAGCTTTACTTCTTCTTTTCCGATTTGGATTCCTTTTATTTCCTTTCTTCTCTGATTGCTGTGGCTAAAACTTCCAAAACTATGTTGAATAAGAGTGGTGAGCGTGGGCAACCTTGTCTTGTTCCTGATCTTAGTGGAAATGGTTTCAGTTTTTCACCATTGAGGACGATGTTGGCTGTGGGCTTGTCATATATGGCCTTTATTATGTTGAGGAAAGTTCCCTCTATGCCTACTTTCTGCAGGGTTTTTATCATAAATGGGTGTTGAATTTTGTCAAAAGCTTTCTCTGCATATATTGAGATGATCATATGGTTTTTCTCCTTCAATTTGTTAATATGGTGTATCACGTTGATTGATTTGCGTATATTGAAGAATCCTTACATTCCTGGAATAAACCCCACTTGATCATGGTGTATGATCCTCTTAATGTGCTGTTGGATTCTGTTTGCTAGTATTTTGTTGAGAATTTTTGCATCTATGTTCATCAGTGATATTGGCCTGTAGTTTAGATGAGTTCTTACCCACCATATTCAGTGAGTTTTAAGAAAACTCCCCCAGCAAAACATACAGCAATACATATTCCAATAACTATAGTTTTTACCAAATCCTTTTGGATTCAACCTAAAGTGTTGATTTCTGTGCATATTCCTGCCATGAGGCCGCTTCTCCTAACCACCCTTCGTGAAAATTAAAGTGCTGTTTTAGTCACTCCCTAAGCTCAAATAACCCTTCATGAGTTATATCTCCATCCGATATCAGCGCCTTATTCTCTGCTGACTTCTCTCTAATAGCTGAGTTGTTTAAATTTTCTCAAGACATGTTTTACAGAAAATTTATCTGTTTAACAGACAGAAGAATAAGGGATAGAAGAATGGAAAAAAGCTAGTAGGAACTACAATTTTATATTTGGTCTCACAGGAATAAGCATCTTTTTCCTTCCTGTCCGTGTCACAGGCATATAATCTGCCTTTACACTTAAATTGTTTAAAACATTTAGAACTTAGTACATTTAGTAAACCTTCACAACTGCCACTTTAAATTTGAGAATAATATAAAAATAAGGAAAAGTAAATAGATAACAGCTGCATTTAATTCCCACCAGTTGCCTACCTGCATGAAGACATTGTAGTCACATTTTGCAGCTCTTGGGAATTCATTGTAAGTTAGCCTTAGTAGAACATGACAGCTACCTTGTTAACGAACATTCTTTCCTGAAAGTGGATTCCATAAGTTATAAATATAACAGGCAAGAAGAATGCCATATGTAACCTCAAAAGTCAAAGATTACTGATGTGTGAGCCAGAAGTAGTAAAAATAGCCTGTATGTTGCATGAACCAGGGTATGGTTGCTGGCAATCATCTCAGGGTAAATTTCTCTACCGTGATCAGAGTCACAGCATAAAGTAACTCAAAACCTGAAGCATTTGTTAATAAAGAAGAAAAACACACATTTCACCAAATGTGGCAACAGCACTGACGAATGATTTACACTCAAGCATCATATTGTCTGAAATACTATGCTTTGTACCCTTGACAGTGAGGGGAATAAAGCAGTAATCAGGAGATCATACTTGCAAGGTATTGACTTTGAAAGAAAATGTCTGGTACACAGATTATGCTGATTAAGAATTTAAAAACTATACATTAAAAGCATAGTAATTCTTAAAAATGGTGTCATTAAGTAACACTCCTTTTTATCTTATCTATCTAAAAGTTACATATATGAAATACCTAGCTGGTATGCTCTGTATATTGGCAGAGTTCTCTGGTCTCTAGTTTAATATACTTGGGCAAAATCACCTAGTTAACAAACATGTTCACACGGGACCTGAAGCACAAAAATTATCTAAAAGCCAAGAGAATAATGTTCCTAGAGTATCCAGAAGAGGGTAATGACTTACAGTAAAGATCTGGGACCAGGTTCCCTGGTTTCACATTCTGGCTCTGCTACTTCTTAGCTGTGCTGTCATAAGAGAGTTGTGTGTTTTGGTTTTCTCATTTGAAAAATAGTACTAATCTCATAAGGCTATTGAGAAAGAATGCTACAACAACAAAATTAACAAATGTTTAATTGAATGTCTATAAAAATAATATACTAAAATTGTTTATTTTAAAATCTAAATGTTATTAGATGAAAAAAATTTGGAAAGGAAACAATTTGAGGCTTGGATTCTTCCCATTTATAAGTCCTAAGTATATGATAATGTCTATTAAGCAACCATAAATTTTCTCAAAAATATTAACTGGTTATATATTAAATAAAATCTTACCACCAAATAATTTCATAAATAAATTTAAAAGCTATTCCCAAAGCAAAATATCATTTTTAATGTGAGATGTGGGAGTATTTTCACATAGCTGACATGATGAGGATTATAAATTCTAAAATTAAGCATGCCTAGAGTTTATAAATATCTTAAATGGCTCAGGAATTGATTTGTTAGAAAACAATAGGGGAATCTAGGTGAGAATGACCATCTTTTGGCTGAAGATGAAGATAGCATACATAATTCTCCATCCATTCACTTAACTGTTCATTTCCAGTATACATGCATAGCAGTGTCTGAATTGTTAAGCCCACCCACCAAGGGAACCAGCTTTACCAGCTAAAGTGCTTGTGTGAGTTGCTTTTCTGCCTGTAGTCTTACAGACTCTATTCATTTCCAAAGTAACTTAGGTCAGCACCTTTTCCCCACCCCTTCAGTAAGGCTGTTTCATGCTTATAGTCATACAAAGTATAGATTATTTTGTCACATTCTGCATTTCATCCCGAGATTTCCCAGCTTCCAAAATGATTATGTAAAATTTGCATACATCAAGTTTCATTCTCTGTGGTAAAGTTCTCTAAATTTTGCCAAATGTGTAGTGTCATGTACTCACAATTAAAGTATTGTACAGTATATATTGACATATATACACTAATATGTATAAAATGGATAACTAATAAGAACCTGCTGTATAAAAAATCAAATAAAATTGAAAAATTCAAAAAAATAAAATATTACACAGAGCTGTTACCATCCTAAAAACAAAACCCTGTGCTTCACCTATTCAAGCTCACTCACTTCTCCATGAACCTCTGGCAACCACTGATCTTTTTATTTTCTCCATAATAAAAATTTTTTTCTTTTACAGAATGTCATGTAATTAGAATCATACAGTAGGTAAGGTAGACTGGCTTCTTTCAGATAGTAATATGCATTTAAGTTATTCAAGTTTTTTCACGACTTAATAGCTCATTTCTTTTTATTGCTGAATAATATTCCATTGTATGGGTGTACCACAATTTGTTTATCCTTTCTCCTTTTAAGAAATATCTCAGTTTCCAGATTTTGCCAATTATGAATTAAGCTGCTATAAGCATTTGCATGCAGATTTCTGTGAGGATGTAAGTTTTCAAATCAGTTGGACCAATACCAGGAGCACGAATGTTGGACCATGTAAGACCATGTTTACCTTTGTATGAAACTACCAAACTGTCTTCCGGACTGTGTACCCCTTTGCCTTCCTACCAGCAATGAATAACTTGCTGCTGCTCCGCAATCTCATTGGCAATTGGTATTGCCAGTCTTTTTGGATTTTAGCCATACTAAACAGATGTGTAGTAGCATCTCATTGTTATTTTAATTTGCAATTCTCTAATGCGAAATGATTTTTAGCATCTTTTCATGTGCTTAATTTTCTTTCATCTATTTTCTTTGGTAAGATGTCTTTTCAGATCATTTGCCCATTTTTTGATTGGGTTGTTTGTTTTTCTATTGTTCAGTTTTAACAGTTCTTTGTAAATTTTGGATACAAGTTATCAGATATATGTATTGCAAATATTTCCCCCCAGTCTCTGGCTTGTCTTCTCATTCTCTTAACGGCTTCTTTCACAGAGAAAAATGTTTTTCTATTTTAGGGAAGCCCAATATATTTTTTCTTTTAAGGATCATGCTTTGGGTGTTGTATCTAGAAACCATCACCAGATGCTAGGTCATGTAGAATTTCTCCTCTGTCTTCTTGCATAAGTTTGATTGTCTTGTATTTTTTATTTAGGTCTATGATATACTTTCAGTTAACTTTCGTGAGACATGTGTGATCTCTATCTAGGTTCATTTTCTTTTTTTTTTTTTCTTTTTGAACAAGCAATTTTTTTGTTATAAGTTCTGTCCTTTGTTGAATTGCCTTTTCTCCTTTGTCAAAGATCAGTTGACTGTATTTCATTGATCAACTGTCTATTTTACCAACATTACACTGTCTTGATTGCTGTTGCTTTTACACTGTCTTTTTTTAAATTAATTTTTATTGGCATATAATTGATTTACAATGTTGTGTTAGTTTCTGCTGTACAGCAAAGTGAATCAGTTATACATATATCCACTCTTTTTACGATTCTATTCCCACATAGGTCATTACAGAGTATTGAGTAGAGCTCCCTGTGCTATACTGTAGGTTCTTATTAGTTATCTATTTTACAGTAAGTCTTAAAATTGGGTAATGTGAGTCCTCCAACTTTGCTCTGTTTTCTTTAGTATTGTGTTGGCCAGTGTAGATCTTCTCACTTTCCGTATAAACATTAGAATAAGTTTGACAACACTTGCAAAATAACTTGCTGAGGTTGTGATTGAAGCATTGTATTGCTTCATCCATTTCATAAGTATTAACATCTTAACAATTTGATTTTCCCAGTCCATAAACTTAGGATACCTTTCTATTTGTTTAGATGTTCTTTGATTTCTTTCATCAGAGTTTTGTAGTTTTCCCCTTGTCAATGTTCTACATATTTTGCTAGATTTATATATAAGTATTTCATTTTGGGGGGGTGCTATTGTAAAGTGTATTATTTTTCATTTCACGTTCCAGTTGTTCACTGCTGGTATATAGGAAAGGAACTGACTTCTCTATATCAACCTTATACCTTGTGGCTTTACTGTACTTATTTATTGGTTTGAGGAGATTTTTTATTTGTCAGTTCTTTGGGATTTTCTACGTAGACAGTAACGCCATCTGCAAACAAAAACAATTTATTCCTTCTTTTCCAAACTGCATATATTTTATTTCCCTTACTTGTATTATTGCAGTAGCCAGGATCTTCAATATGATGTTGAATAGAAGTAGTGAGAAAGGACATAGTTGCCTTATTCCTAGTATTAGAGGAAAGAATCCAATTTTTCACCATTAAGTAGCTGTAGATTTTTTTGTTGATGTTCTTTATCAAGTTGTTCAAGTTCCCCTATTTTCTTAGTTTGCTGAAAAAATTTATAATGAACGGGTGTTGGATTATTTTCAAATGCTTTTTCTGCTTCAAATACGATCATATGCATTTTCTTCTGTAGCCTGTTGGTGTGGTAAATCACATGATTGGTTGTTGAATGTTGAGCCAGCCTTGCATACCTGGAATAAATCTCACTTCTTTGTGGTGTATTATTATTTTTATGCCTTGTTGATTGATTTGCTAATATCTTGTTTACATTTTTGGGCATAAGAGATATTTGTCTTTAGTTTTACTTTCTTATAATGTCTTTTATCTTATTTTGATATTTGGGAAATGCTAGCCTCACAGCTATTTAGGACAATTCTGTTCTTACTGATGATTTCGCCTGCTTGATCTATCAATTACAGAAAGAGGGTTATTGACGGCTCAAGCTATAGTAGTGAATTTACTCATTCTTCTTTCCATTGTATCAGGCTGTGTCCAATCTACTGATGAGCCTATCAAAGATATTCTTCAATTCTCTTACAGTGTTTTTATTTCTAACATTTCCTTTTGATTCTTTCTTAGTTTCTAATCTTCTTACATTACCAAGCTGTTTTTGCATATTGCATGCCTTTTCCATTACAGCCGCTAACTTATGAACTGTAGTTATATAAAATTTCTTGCCTGGTAATTGGAATACCAGTGTTCTATCTGCATCTGGATCCAATGATTTATTATTTTGCTTCAGTCTATTTTTTTTTTATTGCCTTTTATTCTGTCTTATAAATTTTTGTTGAAAACCAGACATTGTATATTGGTTAGTAGTAACTGAGGTAAATAGGCCTTTAGTGTGAGGATTTACATTAACCTGGCTAGGACTGGGCTTTAGCTGACGATCACTGTGCTTGTAGGTACCCAAGTCTACAGCTAATGTCCTTGTTTTGTTTCCTCTCTTACCTTTGAGCTCCCCTAAGTCGTCCTCCTTGGAGAAAGTCTGTGTCTTCCAACCCTTTCAGCTGTAATTCACTGTTATTTATTATACTGGACCCCAATTAGCATGTCAGTTGTCTGGGAGGAGCATTCTATAATCTTATGAAAATAACTCAGTCTTTTAGTCTGCCGGTATCTCTGCGCTGCGACCTTGGCAGATGTTTTTCCCACCTTCCATAAGACAAGGCAACTTGGGAACAGAGTAGGAGGAATGTCCTTTCTGGCTGTGACATGGTTCAGGTAAAGTCTTTTCCCTGTAGAGTAGACAGTTGTTATGGAGAACATTCTGGGGGTATTTAACATAGGTTACTTTACCCCTCCCCCTGCCAAAACCAGGAAGGGAATGTTTTTGGTTCTTCACCATGAGAACCAGATGAAATTTCTGAAATACACCTAGGAAAGTTCGGAGACCCCGTAAGACTGGAGTTTGTCAGACTCAAGCTAGTGTACTCTTAGCCTCCAGCCGTTCCTCAGAAACACCACTTCCGTGTTCTTTCATTTTTGTGGCTCTAGCTGTTTCTGCTCCAGGAAAGTAGATGTTAGCTTGACTCTAGATTCACTTATCTCTCTGGTTTTCGGCGTGGTAATCAGTGCCACAACCTCAGTTCTCTAATAGGTCCAAGAAAAGTCATTGATTTTCAGTTTGTTCCATGCTTTCTTGTTGTAAGTGTGGAAGCTACAACTTCCAGGCTCTCCCAATGTTGCGACTGAAACTGGAGGTCTGAACTGAATGTTCAAGAGGAAATTTTAAATACTAATTTGACCAACATCTGCTTAATCTGTGCTCTATGAATCACCTAAAAATTCATGCAAATTTGTATAGCATACGTACTGTGTACTTTTCAAGGGGTCTAAAGCTTTTATTAAATTCTTAAAGAGTTGAATGATTTGAAAAACTAAGAACAACACGATAGAGAATAATTCCTTTCATGTCGGTATGTAAAAATACAACTCAGGTCCCCAAGCTAAGGAGTAACAAGAAAAGATAAAATACATTACTTTTTGCTTTCATTTTAATATCTTTTAACAATGAACTTAAATTCCAAATTAAAAGGCAGTATGCGCCATATACCTTCAGTTTGTGAAAAGTTACCCAATAGTCCACCAAATAATTTTGACAAAAGATTTGTAATTTCGCTTTACATAAATTCATTCTAAAGCCAGGCAAAATAATATGGTTTTCTAAGACGTAACTGAAGAGCAGACTTACCGAGATGCAGGACTAATATAAGGTTCTAACAAGGCAAAGAAGACGCTCAGTGGTTTTGGGGGGGTTTTTTGTTTGTTTTTTTACTTTTCTAAAAAACAAAGACTTAGCCTCATCTGTTCATAGAAGAGAGTAAGCTAACAATTACAAATCTGATGTTGGAGACATCTCTCATGCTGTATGTTACACGAATACTATTAGTAATAAAACAGCAAGATAAAAGGTTACTTTTTAATTTTGTACCACTGTGTAAATCATTGTACTTATTTTCAGGTCTGATTAGATGGCATTGCTGAGAGAATGTAAAAAAAAGAGCTTACATGCGAGCATTAGATTAATATAACTTTTATTAAAAGAACGTTATGGTGGCAATATCAAATCCCCAACTGTTCTCTGTCATCTCTGGGAGATAAAAAGGAAAAGAAGCCCCACCGTTTGCGGGGAGAAGACCCTGTGGCTAGTCCATCACTATTTTGCTTTTGTTCCGTATTTCACATCACCACTCCACTTCCTAACAGTAGCCTTTGAAAGATGAAAGTGGACTCTCACTGAGAATTTCACACAAATGGATTAATTTGTGTCGCCATTTTTGGCATGTCACCATGGATACGGCCATCTGACGGCCTCAGTGCAGCTGTGAGCTGATTGACGGTCCATTCACAGTTCAAGGCTTTACAAAACCAGTAACAAGAAAGAACGCTCATTAGTGGACAAGGACCCTACTTATGCATGTGGGCGACTAAATGTTACGTCTCAGTAAATCTGACATTCATATCAATATCACCATGGAAGAGTGTATTAAAAACATGCAGACTTAGTATATATATATATATATATATATATATATATATATATATGTATTCTAAATATATACTATATAATACTAAATATGTATATATATATATTTGATACCTCGCTTTCTTTTCTCTTCATTTAAATCTAGCTAAATGACAATGGAATGGAAGCACAAACAGAAGAGTGTTTGTGCTGTAAATCCTATATTTTCTAAAAAAAAAAAAAAAATCGAAGGACAAAAAGCCATTTCTTGTTATAAACTTACAGACTGGTATTAGATTAATAAAAGGGAGTAATTTCTGTCACTTACTATGAAATGGGAAATCTGCCTTCTGTACGTGCCATTGTGAAGTAGAATATTGACATTTTACATTGTCACACACCCAGATGTACAAAAATGTAGCTTTATTCCTCTGTAATTAAACTTAGCTCCTGAGACTCCAGGGCTGCTTGGTAGTGAGATACCTTCCTCGTGCACTCAAGGTATACCTCATATAGTCTGGGGTATCTGCCTGTCAGTTCAGGAAGCGCCCTCCTCACGTCTCTAATTCTCTTCCGGGTGAGATCTGCGTTGCTGACTTGGCTTTTCCATTGCCCTGTTACCAAGGAGGGGAGACTGTCCTGTCTCGCCATGCCCTCGCTGGCCCCTGCAAGACCTGCCCCTCTGGCCTTGAGCACTGACCCCCGTCCTGCTGCCTCTTCTGCTGGTGTCAGCATCCATCCACAGCCTTCAGCCGTCGGGTCCCTGTTTCAATGTGCTCTTCAGCCTCGATGCCAGGCCCTCTGTCTGTCTGCTCAGCCCCTTCTGTGTACTTCCTGGGGTGTTCGGGAATGCTTACCTGCTTTTCGCATGCTACAGGGAGGTGCCTGAGAAGATGAGGCTGACCTCAGACCTCACTGCATGGACATCCCAGTACCTGAGACACCGAGAAGGAAGCCTTTCAGCTAACGGGACACAGAGAAACTTTGTCTAACTCTTGAATCATGACCCACCCTAACTCTTCATATTATGTCTCATCAGAGAAGGGAACTACATGTGAAGCTGATTTTGACACTTTGATGTTCTTTAGCCATGAGTCTCCCTTTATTTCTACCAAAGAGCCAGAAATAACAACTCCTTCAGGACTTTCAGCGCTCAAGATCCCTGCTGTTTTCCTTAGAATCAGAATCAAAAGGCATCGTTTGGCACGTAACCCATGTATAATATAAGCTAATCCATCAACATGACAGCACAAATGAACCTGAGGTCCTACTGTCCTCTCCATCACTGATGGTTTCAGTAGGATTTACTATTCCACATCCTCTCTTTTTCTCTTAAATTGGGCAGAAACACCAGATCAGAATGAACGTTTTGGCACTGCTTACTTAGAAATATTTCATGTGAATTAAAATTTTAGCACCGAAATGAATCAGAACACTGATCGACTGTGGAACGTGGGAATATTTACACACATCGTGCAGGTGCATCTTAAATTGAAATGCTCTTTGTTAAAACAGTCTGATGACTCTATCCTAAAGCAGTGGAATCGGGTAAAAATAATGTGCATCCTATATGGGAATAAATCATGTAGATAAAATGTGGAGCTAGATGGGATATACAAGATTTACATAGTATGTCTTTTTTTCTGTCGTTGTTTATAAATTATCCAAGTTCATTACAGAACCTGGTCGTTCAGAAAGACACCAGGGAGGAAGGGGGAAGCAGCTGGGAGATCTAATCCATGTGATGAAAGGCAATTAATGAGGAGAAAAGAACTCGGGAGAGAAAAACTCATACGGCAAGATAAAAAGTATAAGAGAGCAAGTAGTAGGCAGTATAGAGAAAATATAGTACTTAATTTTCAGTTGTCTGGTTTTTATCTGTTGTAAGGGCTGTTTTCTACTTCCTCTTAGATAATGATAGTATCAGATCTATTTGCTTTTCTTACACTTGTGTTTGAAATCCAATGGTAAACTTTGAGATGATACTTTGATCAGGAAATAATAGAAGAGTCTCTTTATTCAGTTTTCTGTGAAGCCTCAATCCCAAATCTTTGAAAATGAAATGTGGCCAGGAAAAGGTCAGAAGTTCCAGGCTTTAAAAATATTAAATAACACTAACTAAAGGAAAGAATGAACAACGACCCATTTGGAAAAAGTTATTTCACTTATAACAATTATTGTTATAAATGGAGAGGTAGCTGACACAGGGTGTTTTGGGGGACTGATTTTTCAAATATATGCAATTAGAGAACAGGAATGAATGGGTAAATTGCTCTTAAAAGAGAATTAAGCAGAGTCTTTCATCTTAGAAAATCCAGTTGGAAATCTCAGTGTGTATCTTTTAAAGAGTCTCAGTTCATTTTTTATATATGAAACCTCTCGGGTGTCAAAAGGATTTCAAGCAAAATAAATATTGAAAAACAAAAAGCTCTGAAGAGAAAGTTACAAATTAAATATAGAGATACATTGATCTGGATTATTATAAGCATGTGGGTAAATAGCTATTAATTTTGCTTCTGGAAGTTTCTGAGTGTTTTCACCTTTAGTAAAGGAGCATTTTAGTCATTTAAAAAATTTATATCTATTTCATCTGGATGATGAAAGTCATGACATTTTTGTTTTCTAAGATCTTGAACATGATTTATCAAAATAATACATATTGGTATCTGGCTGTGATAGCAGTACTGACTCCCCAATGTCATTAATTCACTAAGAATGAATATAACCATATTATTGGCTGAAATTATAAGTTTAAAGATGATTATAAGGAAAATCTTAGCATTGGTGATGGCAACACATTCAGCAGTTAATAGTAAAGCCTAAATATTTGTGTCAAGTAGACAATAAAATATAAATCAAATTGTACAACTTGATTGTGACCTATACTTATAAAAATCTTTTCAGTTAAAATTTAAAATAGAGATTTAAAAATGCTTTGCAGATATTGAAGCATTATGGGGAAAGAAGCCTGTTTACAAGCCCAGAAATAACAATGGTGAAGAAGAGTAATTTCAAATGCACAGTTCTGTCATTACTGCCACAGCTGAGGGCCGGCATGGGCAGTGACTGTTTGAATTGTCAGCAGTAACTGTGTCCTTAGTGGGCCCCCTGCCTTTCACTTTAAAAAATTTCTCAGAAATGCCAAATTTATATTTCAGAATACAATAATACACACATCGTACACTTGAGAGGAGAATTTGACATTGATTTTAAACATAATTATCCATGAATAATTTGAATCCATATAATTAGAATTTATGTTCTATATATAATTTTATTCTCTGCCCATGGTTTACTCTTAATTAGGTACTTGGCCTGATAACTTTGAATTTCGTGGTTTATTTTTTTTTTCTCTGCCAACTCCATTTTACTTCCTACTGATATATTTTTTAAAAAAACAAAGAAACCCCAGCAACTATATTTAGTCCAGACAGAGTAACATGAACTACATTTTCTTGAGTAGATACCAGTGCCAAACACTCTGCTACATGCTTTATGTTCTTTATCTCCTTTAAACCTCGTAGCACATCTATACCAGGCACTGTTAGTGTCATTTTACAAATAAGCAACTTGAGGTGCAAAGAGGTTAAGCAATTTGCCCAAAGTCTCAAAGCTAATAAATGGCAGAGCAAAGACATGAATCTAATTTTAATGATACTTAGCACTTGCAGATAAAATTCTTCAAAGTTCTTGAATCCGTGTTGTACACTTTATTTTAACATACCAATCACTTTATTGATAAGGAAGTTTCCATAAGTTTGATTTAAGCTAACCTAAATGTGATTAATTTAGGATAAACTAACTATGAAGGTTATGTTTTAATCAATTAAGACCAAAAGGCAGCAAGGGAAAATTTTTTAGAGAGGCTGTCAAGTATCTGGGAGCTGAAATTTAAAGAAATGTAAGTACACAACACTTGGGCTGAGAGTGAATTAAATGTCAGCAAAAGAAACAGCATCTTAAGAGCGCACAGTTCTTTAGCGCTTGTCCTTCATATAAGGTGGCATGGAGTGTGGAATGATTCCATGATCCTATAGTCACCTCTTGTCCCAATTTCTCGTCCTGGTGAAATCTGTATCCTGCTCACATCATGCCTTCTATGCTATCTTTTCCACTGCATTGACCCAAAGAAAGAACACAATTTTTTCTCTTTACTTCCCCAAGCAATCAGTATCGAAGCCCATTGTGTGTGATAGAATTCAGCTGAGTATTTGAGAGGATCAGAGAGGTTTAGCAGATTACACAAATAAATAAAATTATAGAATGTGATGCATAATCCGGTTACTATGATAACAGGTCAGACCTAATTACACAATAAAGGGCTCTCTGAGAAGTAACCTTTAAGCTATTACACAGAACATCTAAAGACAGATGTACACATCTAAAAAGATTGAAAATCTGTATACCATAATGTTGAGAGTGGTGAAAGATGTTAGTAATGTTTTCTTCTTCACATGTATTGTTAAAAATTTCTATGATAAACATTAAAATGTCTAATGGAAACCAAAAGAAAGCTGGAGTAGCAATTCTCATGTCAGACAAAATAGACTTTAAAATAAGGACTATTGAAAGAGACAAAGAAGGACACTACATAATGATCAAGGGATTGATCCAAGAAGAAGATATAACAATTGTAAATATTTATGCACCCAACATAGGAGCACCTCAATACATAAGGCAAATACTAACAACCATAAAAGGGGAGATCGACAGTAACACATTCATAGTAGGGGACTTTAACACCCCACTTTCACCCATGGACAGATCATCCAAAATGAAAATAAATAAGGAAACACAAGCTTTAAATGATACATTAAACAAGATGGACTTAACTGATATTTATACGACACTCCATCCAAAAACAACAGAATACACATTTTTCTCAAGTGCTCATGGAACATTCTCCAGGATAGATCATATCTTGGGTCACAAATAAAGCCTTGGTAAATTTAAGAAAATTGAAATTGTATCAAGTATCTTTTCTGACCACAACGCCATGAGACTAGATATCAGTTACAGGAAAAGATCTGTAAAAAATACAAACACATGGAGGCTAAACAATACACTACTTAATAATGAAGTGATCACTGAAGAAATCAAAGAGGAAATTAAAAAATACCTAGAAACAAATGATAGTGGAGACACAACGACCCAAAACCTATGGGATGCAGCAAAAGCAGTTCTAAGGAGGAAGTTTATAGCAATACAAGCCCACCTTAAGAAGCAGGAAACATCTCGAATAAACAACCTAAACTTGCACCTCAAGCAATTAGAGAAAGAAGAACAAAAAAACCCCAAAGCTAGCAGAAGGAAAGAAATCATAAAAATCAGATCAGAAATAAATGAAAAAGAAATGAAGGAAACAATAGCAAAGATCAATACAACTAAAAGCTGGTTCTTTGAGAAGATAAACAAAATAGATAAACCACTAGCCAGACTCATCAAGAAAAAAAGGGAGAAGACTCAAATCAATAGAATTAGAAATGAAAAAGGAGAAGTAACAACTGACACTGCAGAAATAAAAAAAATCATGAGAGATTACTACAAGCAACTCTATGCCAATAAAATGGACAATCTGGAAGAAATGGACAAATTCTTAGAAATGCACAACCTGCCAAGACTGAATCAGGAAGAAATAGAAAATATGAACAGACCAATCACAAGCACTGAAATTGAAACTGTGATTAAAAATCTTCCAACAAACAAAAGCCCAGGACCAGATGGCTTCACAGGTGAATTCTATCAAACGTTTAGAGAAGAGCTAACACCTGTCCTTCTCAAACTCTTCCAAAATATAGCAGAGGGAGGAACACTCCCAAATTCCTTCTACGAGGCCACCATCACCTTGATACCAAAACCAGACAAGGATGTCACAAAGAAAGAAAACTACAGGCCAATATCACTGATGAACATAGATGCAAAAATCCTCAACAAAATACTAGCAAACAGAATCCAACAGCACATTCAAAGGATCATACACCATGATCAAGTGGGGTTTATTCCAGGAATGCAAGGATTCTTCAATATACGCAAATCTATCAATGTGATAAACCATATTAACAAATTGAAGGAGAAAAACCATATGATCATCTCAATAGATGCAGAGAAAGCTTTTGACAAAATTCAACACCCATTTATGATAAAAACCCTGCAGAAAGTAGGCATAGAGGGAACTTTCCTCAACATAATAAAGGCCATATATGACAAGCCCACAGCAAACATCATCCTCAATGGTGAAAAACTGAAACCATTTCCACTAAGATCAGGAACAAAACAAGGCTGCCCACTCTCACCACTCTTATTCAACATAGTTTTGGAAGTTTTAGCCACAGCAATCAGAGAAGAAAAGGAAATAAAAGGAATCCAAATCAGAAAAGAAGAAGTAAAGCTGTCACTGTTTGCAGATGACATGATACTACACATAGAGAATCCTAAAGATGCTACCAGAAAACTACTAGAGCTAATCAATGAATTTGGTAAAGTAGCAGGATACAAAATTAATGCACAGAAATCTCTGGCATTCCTATATACTAATGATGAAAAATCTGAAAGTGAAATCAAGAAAACACTCCCATTTACCATTGCAACAAAAAGAATAAAATATCTAGGAATAAACCCACCTAAGGAGACAAAAGACCTGTATGCAGAAAATTTTAAGACATTGATGAAAGAAATTAAAGATGATACAAATAGATGGAGAGATATACCATGTTCTTGGATGGGAAGAATCAACATTGTGAAAATGACTCTACTACCCAAAGCAATCTACAGATTCAATGCAATCCCTATCAAACTACCACTGGCATTTTTCACAGAACTAGAACAAAAAATTTCGCAATTTGTATGGAAACACAAAAGACCCCGAATAGCCAAAGCAATCTTGAGAACGAAAAAAGGAGCTGTAGGAATCAGGCTCCCTGACTTCAGACTATACTACAAAGCTACAGTAATCAAGACAGTATGGTACTGGCACAGAAATAGAAAGATAGATCAATGGAACAGGATAGAAAGCCCAGAGATAAACCCACGCACATATGGACACCTTATCTTTGATAAAGGTGGCAGGAATGTACAGTGGAGAAAGGACAGCCTCTTCAGTAAATGGTGCTGGGAAAACTGGACAGGTACATGTAAAAGTATGAGATTAGATCACTCCCTAACACCATACACAAAAATAAGCTCAAAATGGATTA
>NW_021702858.1:0-11756 GCF_005190385.1 Monodon monoceros
AAGCAAAATCATATTGACTGTCTTGGTCTAGAGGCACACGAATAAAAAGCAGAGCAAAGATTCATTAGAGTGAAGCAAGTGGCTTCATGTGGAATTGATGACAGGATGGTATTTGGGTTAATTTCTGTCAGGTAGTGAGGTATACATATTTTGTTGATGGCCTTAAGGTCTTGAACAAATCAAAATCCTTGTCTGTTTGGCTTCATTTCTTGCTGGATGAGAGTGTTACAAAGGCAGTGCATGGGAAAACCTTTGTAGAAGACATTCAACTATACATTTGAGCTCTTCTTTTGGCATCAAGGGATATTGTGGGAAGTTTGGGTAATGGTTCTGTAGAATGTATCTGAACTTTAATAAGTTCTGCTCCCATTATCTTTTCTACGTCAGTGAAATTTCTAACTCATAAAGGTCAGATGTTGTGTCAAGACATTTATCTGGAGTATCTATCAAACATAATGCGGAATGTAAAGGTATATTCACACCAGACACAATTGATTATGAATAAAGAACTCCTCTGAAAACTCAAGAAATAGTCCCTCTGGTGTGCTTCTAATATAACAGTTCTATGTGTAAAGTTAAGTTCTACCCTGTTAGATTGGCAGGTGTGTTGTCACGGAGCAGGAAGGAATGTTTCCAGTCAGAGGGCTCAAGGGTTATATATAAAGGCTGGGAGACAGGGAAAATCTGTGCATTATTTGAAATACTGATCACGTGTGTGGGACGTTTATGCCAAGGAAGAGGCTGAGCAAAGGTGGCAGGGCTTGTTATAGAAAGAGTAGCAGTTGCATTGATTTTTATTGGAACTGTTTCAGGTATGATTTTTAGGAAACTTTGCCCAACTTTTCAGGCTTGTTATTGAACCCTTAGGGTTATTGTGGTAAGAGAGATCCTGCAGGTCCTTTCCTGGGTCAGTCCAGTCTGCTCTGCCATCCAGAAATCAGCATCGGGCAGTTCTGACCAATATGTGTATGAGTGATTTGTGTCAAGACAAGTCTGGGGCTTATGCACCCAACAGAACACTAAATTCTTCTCTGAATATTTGCTGGTCTTGTCTGAATTTAGAGACATTTTTACAAATAGCTCTTAATTCAGCTCAGGTCCAAGGTTTAAACTCTGAAGTTGTCTGAATACCTGGTGCATGGGGGTGGATCTTCAGAGGCAGCTAGCATTTTGGGTTCTTGGGAGGTTTGTTGGGGAAAGGCAGGGGACCTGGACAAGGGTAATTAAAGGAGGAGTCTGGAATTTCAGAAGGAGAGAGAATGGCAGGAGAAGAGGCAGAGGGAGATTTGGGAAAGGCAACTGGAGGACTTAACAGAGAAATAAGTCTAGTTGTTTTTCAAATTGGTCATTAGCTTTGGCCAGAAAATGTTTTAATGAAGCAGCTTTTGATTCAGAGTTTTGTTTGGAAGCCTCCTTATACCAAATCAAAATATGCTGCCCATTGAAACTGAGAAATCTTCTCCCCTTCTTATTGAAGGAGCCTCTCAAATGCACAATTTTGTTCAAGCCAAATCCTCCTTAGTGAAGCTATGAGGAGTTGAATGAGATGACATGTAAGAAGCAGGCATCTTTCCTGGAAGAGTAGAAGCTCTACACTTAAACTATCCCTTAAGAGCTGGCAATGGTGGATAAATGAGGTACTTGTACATCTCATGACTTAGGCCCCAACATGACTTCTCTGAATGCAGACTTCAGAGCCTCCACCACCTGACACCAAAGAGAACACTCTTTCTGGATTAAAGCCAAACTATCACGGCAAAAGAAAATCAGGAGAAGAAAAGCTCATTTGGTTTTATTGAATACCCACTGCAAAGTGTGTGCAAATGGATGCCAGTCTGATGAGAATGGAGTTCTGCCATTTGCAACAACGTGGATGGACCTAGAGTGTATTCTGCCTAATGAAATTAGTCAGACAGAGAAAGACATATACTCTATGCTATCACTCATACGTGGAAGCTAAAAAATAAAAGAAATAAATGCATAGAATAAAACAGAAACAGACTCACATATAATGAGAACAAAGTAGTGGTTGTCACCAGACAGAGGGGAGAGAGGAACAAGATAGGGTAGAGGACTGAGAGATTAAAACTACTGTGTATACAGTAAGTAAGGAACAAGGACATATTGTACACCAGAGGAAAATATACCCATTTTTTGTAATAACATTAACTGGAATATAATCTATAAAAATATTGAATTATTTTGTTGTGCACCAAAAACTAATATTGTAAATCAACTATACTTCAAAAAAACAAAAGAAAAAGAAAGGGATGACCCTATTGACTATACCAGTCAACCTGGATTTGAAGTAATATCCAATAAAAAATATTAAGGAGGGACTTCCCTGGTGGTGCAATGGTTAAGAATCCGTCTGCCAATGCAGGGGTCACGGGTTCGAGCCCTGGTCTGGGAAGATCCCACATGCCACAGAGCAGCTAACCCCATGCACCACAACTGCTGAAGCCTGCGTGCCACAACTACTGAAGCCCGTGCACCAAGAGCCCGTGCTCCACAACAAGAGAAGCCACCGCAATGAGAAGCCCGCACACCGCAACAAAGAGCAGCTCCAGCTCGTCTCAACTAGAGAAAGCCTGCACACGCCAACGAAGACCCAACGCAACCAAAAATAAATGAATAAAAATAAATAAATAAATTTATTTTTTAAAAAGATTAAGGAAAAATAAGATGTAAGAGGCTTGTGAAGAAAAAGAGACACACTCATTATTTCGAGAGATCTTTATCAGTCAAGCAAGAGAATCTACAGAGAAGTGGTTACAGAAATTATGTAATTTTGCTGGATATCAGACCAATATAAGAACAAATTATTTCTATATGCTAGTAGTAACGTACAAACCTATTTGGGATCTTAGAAGTATAAAACACAGAATCTTTAGAATTACAAACTTTTCCAGGACAAGAGAAATATATTAAAAGCATATAAGAAGAATGAAAAACACTTGGCTCTTTTGGGAAAATACCACCCAAACCCAGCAATAAAGTTAAACCATTTGCCAACCTGCTCATTCAAAAAGAGGAGGGCGCCTGATCATTGTTCCCCATCCTGTGTTCTGTATCCAACAAAGATCTGTCCACATACAACTACTGGCTAGATTCCCCCAAAGGGGCTAGAGCTGCCATCCAGAAAAGGTCAAACTGGGTAGAGGGTTGTTGTAAACTAGTATGGACACTAGGTCCAAAACCCTGTAAACAAAACAAATTTAGCAATTACTCTATTAAGGGGGTTGGGGGGAACAGGGGTATGGGCAGTGGTAGGGTGCCCGGAAAAGGAGGGCTTTTTAGAGAAAAGTGCTTAGGTTTGAAGCGAATGGGAGGAGGGTAGAGCTGCGTAAGGGTGCCCTCCCTAGAGAAAATCTAAGGAGCAGTCTGGCTGTTGGAAAGCAGACTGTATTTCAAGCGGCTTTTCTTTGCCCGGGTGAGCTTCCTTTCAGGTGTTTTAGTCAGTCACTGATCAGAATTCTGCAGTGCAGCCTGCATCCATAAAGCAACTGTTCGTATGATTCTTACGGTGTGTGCAAGGTACACACAGCCAATATCAGAAGACTCTCTCCTGGTCCCCGCTGAGTTGGCCAGGAATTGTGGGAGGCAGTTGATTAAGGGAACAGGCATTTCCGGATCTTGCGTGGAGGACCATGAGGGCGCTGGGGACGCTGGTGAGGACCTGGACTTGGAGAGGGAGGTAGAGGTTGGAGTGGTGAGTCAGGGAAGGGCTCTGGAAGGTGCAAGTCCAGGATGTCGTCGTGGTGAGGAGAGCGTCTCTCTGGACTAGTGTTGGGGGCCCGAGGGGACGGCTCTGAGGCTTGGCCCAACAGGTGGAAGCCAGACATACATCCAGCCGAGGGGCGGAGCCCAGCGACTGAGACTGCAGCAGCATCTGTCCCAGCCGGCAGGAAGTCGGCGTCAGCATCCGCGTCCTCCTCGTTGACCTCTTCTTGGCAGGAGATCTCTGGGACAGCTGCGCACAAGAATCCCGGCTCCGGAGCCATGTACTCCCCGGGAGGGCTCCGGAAAGCGCCCCGTCCCAGGCCCTGTCCCCACGGGCCTTCCACGCCCGGGCCCAGGAGGGCCTCAGGGACCAGCATGAGGATGTGATCTCCGAGAGACACTTACAGCACGGACATTGGCTCGGGCTCCAGCAGCAGGTCGACGTCGTCCAGGGGCACGTGCAGGGCACAGCCGGCGGGCAGGACCACCACGAAGATGAGCGCGTCCACGGTCGGGGGCCAGGTCAGGTTGTCCAGGCTGGGCGCCGCCCTGGACTTGGACTCGGGGCCCGCGGGCTCCTCCGTTCGCCGGCGCTTGGCAGGGCCCGGTCCTCCGGGATGCGGTCCCCACCGGTCCGCAGGGGAAGCGCTGGGGCTGCGGGGCCGGCTGCCCATCTTCTCAATGTGGCCGCGGGCCTGGGGCCTGGCAGAAGGCGAGGAAGGGCTGGGTCCTGCAGGCAGTGACAGATCGGTTTGACAGGTGAGGCCGAAGCAGGGCGGTGGGGCGCAGGACTGCGGGACGAGGGAGGAGCCTTCGGAGCTCTGGGGGCGCCTCTCGGGATCCCTCAGTCCTGGCTTCTAGGGGAGCTGCTGGGCTCGGCTTTGCTTGTGTGAATCTTCAGGCCCTCACGCGGACTGGTTTGCGCAGGAGTGGGCCGAGGATGTTGGGAGCGACGCCAGCGGAACCTGAGTCGCAAAGCATCCTCACGCTAAGCCCCGCCCCTTCCTAGGCTCCGCCCCTAGAAGTGGAGGCCTCTGTGTTGCCCAGTAGCCCCGGCTGTGGTGGGTAGTTTACTCTAGAGAAATACTTCCATAGGCCTCAAGGGGGCGGAGCAATCGTGCCGCTCTAGGACTAGGCTTCCTGGGTCGAGTTCCTGGCTTTCCTTGCGTTGACCTCAGATACGGAAAGCCTGAACCGGAAAACTGATTGAAGTTCAAGTCCCACCAGTGGAGCGCTGCACCAGGAGATGCAGATGAGATGTAGTTCCCTCGTCCCCTGAGACCTCGCCCTGGAAGTGACCTTTTAACTCCTTTTGGTCCAACAGTGAGGTGAATTTTTGGATGACATCCTTAAGCCTCTCCTTGCCTGTGATGTCAATGACTGTCAGATCCCTGAAGGTGGTTGCCAAGAGAAGGTGTGGCTCGACTGCCTCACCAGTGTTAATAGGAGAAAACATCCAATAATAATTCTGGAATAGGTAATACTTTCATATGGTTTCAGAGGAAGGTGAAACATCTCCCTCCCTGTCCTTTAACCACGTGATTGCTCACTTTGGCCCTTTTTACAAAATAGCTTATATGTTCTCATTTTGAGGGCCACATAGCATTCCTTTGTACTGAATTCCATTTAAATCAGGCTTCTCTTGATGGGTGTTCAAGCTAGTGATTTGTGAATTGGCAGACACTGGCCTTCTCTAGCCAACTGGTGTAAAATGCAGATTCTTTGCCGCATCCCAGGACCACTGCTCAGAACGCCTGGAGTCATGGGCGTAGGAATTCTCCTTAAGCACCTCCACAAAGATTCTGCTTTGTGAGGAAGTTTAAGATCACTGCATTTGTTTTCATTCAGCATTTGAGGGGTTCAGGAATAGGGCGGTTTATGGTTGAGGTCACATCCCAGCCTGTTAGTGACAGTCATGAAGGGAACTCAAACTTCCTGGGCCTGCCTTGAGGGGTTTCCCCTACACTCCTGGCCTGCATCCGCTCTCCTGGCTGCACTTCCGGTGTTTCAGCCACGGGCCAAGAAATTCCCCTGCTTAGGTCAGGATGCTGGCTGGGGGAACTTACAGGGGCTGTACACTGGCATAGCGGGCCCTGCCAGGAACCTGAGTTCTCATGGGGTGAATGTGGATGCCACTGGCACCTTCCTCTATGTTCCCAGGTGATGGGAGCCGTTGCTGTGCGCCTGTTGTTTGGACAGAGGGCGGGGTGGGGAGTTGTTGGGGAGCTTTCAGGAAACAACTACTTTTGTCCTGGCGAGTTCTGTTGGCGAAGCTTGAATATCCCATGGTCGGGGAATGTTCAGTGGGGGCTCCATTCAGGAGAGTGAGTGTGAACATGCTCTGTTTTAGGGGCCAGAAGGAGGAACCCAAACTTGGCCAGGATACAGGGTGGGGCTTGGGGCTGTTGGCCTGGCCAGGGATGCGGCCCTGAACGTGGTGGCTCCCGTCCTAGCCTGGTGCCATCTCTTGTCCACGGCTCTCCTGACCTCAGTAGTCTCATATCTGGGCTCATCATTGTCCTGGGCCCTGTGAATCCTCACTGTGAGCTCCCCTCCCAAGGGAATGTGGTCCTGTCCTGAGACAAAGGTAGTTACCAGGGGCCTGGCATAGTCGCACCTGATTTCCTCCTCTGGTCAGCACCTTTCTTTCTTTCCTTCTTTCTTTCTTTTTTTTTTAATTGGCCGTGCGGCGAGGCCTGCTGGGATCTTACTTCCCCGACCAGGGATTGAACCCGTCCCCACTGCAGTGAACGCTTGGAGTTCTAACCACTGGACCGCCAGGGAATGCCCATGGTCAGGCACGGGCAAGTCATTTCACCTTCGCTAACCTCAGTTTCCTTACATGTGAAACGGGGAGAATGCCATCTACTGTGCAGGGGGGTTGTGAGATAATGTATGTAAAATGTTCTTGGAACACAGTAAGTGCTTAGTAAATAGTAACTATTTACTGTTTATGATGTTTATAATCTGTCTTTCCCACTTGACATTGTCAGCCCTGTTCTCATCATCCTGAACAGTGCCTGGCATGTAGCCAACATCCAGTGAATGGTAAACAATATCTTCATCATCATCGTCATCCTAAAAAGGGGTCTGATCTGCTAGAAAGTACTGGTCCAGGTGTTTCCAGGAGATAACATCTATATAATTGAGGAATGGCTTGCCGAGCACCAGATCAGATATCTTTCCTTCTGCCTTATTTTTGTTTACTCTAAGATGTCCAAAGACTGTCAGGATGGATTATCAGGCCCACTCATTGGGCTTTCTTGGTGTCATTCCAACCTGACTATCCAATCAACATGAACTGCTTGAACCACTGTGGGGGCGGAATTAGCAAATAAATCCCGGTTCTGGATAGGTTACAAGATGGCTGCCGATCGTCCGTCTGATGAGGGCTATTCTGCTCTCCCCCTAGAATGCATAACTAGCTTTTAAAAAATTCCTATTTATTTTTATTCACTTTAGGAATAATACCTGAATACATATTTTAGAATATCTAAACAGCATAGTTAAAGCTGGAGCTCCCTTCAACTCCCCACAAACTCCCAATCCAGTATTGACGTGACAAGTATTGTGGGTCTTTTTCTGCAATATGTTGGATCTTATTGCTGTTTGGTATTGTCATCCACAAAGTACATTACCCCTTCTATCTTTAATTGGAGAGACCTTTTCCAACATGCAATACAGGCTTCTACATGAAAATGTTGTATAAGAAACGGCAGCTTCAAACATCTCTTGTACAGCAACACCTTTGTCTTTGCCTGAAGCAGAATGAGGTACTGGCCCACTCACTCTCTGCTTACCTCACAGTAATACTGGTAATTCTGGTATATTATGTTGTGCTTTCTTTCTTTCCTGAATGTGTTACTGACAGGTGAATTGCATTGAATTAGTGATGCTATCCCAATGATTTGATACGATGATGGCCTGTGTTGTCACACGATTATTAATCCTTTACTATTTTAAGAATGACAACCTGTCATTGAAGTAGTTATTTGGCCTTTTAAAGGCTGAGGCTGAAGCCAAATGCAGTTTGGGTTTTTTTGTTTTTTTTAACCAAGGACTTCAGCTTCTGTGTTATAAGTGACAGACAGTGATTTCTGTATCTTAATTTTGAATTCAGCTTTCTTATGGAATTCTCTTTTTTTTCAGTTATTTTTTTAGATTTACAATCATATGGTTTGCAAATGGTCTTATTTTTCTTCCCTTTAAGATTTTAAACATCTAATTTCTTTCTCTTGTCTGATTTTGTTGGCTAGTATCGCCAGTATAATGTCAAATATTATTGGAAGAGTGACATCTTTCTTGTTCTAGACTTTGGTGGGACTCCTGCTACTGTTTGCCTATTAAGCATATTGCTCAGAAATAAATGTCATGTCAATCAATCTCCTCCTGTTTTATTGAATATTTAATGCATTCTTTTGAAATATTTCCAAACTTACAGAAACAGGGCAAAAACAATATAAAGAATTCTCATTTATCCTCTATTAACTTTTAACACTTTGACACATTTGCTTTGTCATTCTTTATTCCTGTCTCTCAGAAAGACCACAGGATATGTATGTTTATATAGATAAATAAATATACACATACATAAATATTTGTTCCTTGAATCATTAGAGAGTAAGTTGTATATATTCAGACCCTTTCTCCAGAATTACTCAGTGTATATTTCCTAACACGAATATTCTCTCATATATATTTTAGAACAGTTATCAAATTTTTAAAAATTTAATATTGCTGCCATGCTTTAATCTATAGTCCATTTTCCAATTTTGTCAATTATATTAACAATATCTTTTATTATATATCTCTATCTCTGTATCTATTTAAAAATTTTAAATTTGCTATTATTTTTCCTTCCAGCTTTGAGATATAATTGACACACAGCACTGTTTGTTTAAGGTGTACAGGATAATGATTTGACTTATATACATCATGAAATGATTACCACAATAAGTTTAATTAAAGTCCCTCATCTCGTATAGGTACAAAATTAAAGAAATAGAAAAAAAAATGTTTTCTTGTGATAAGAACTCTTTAGATTTATTCTCTTAACCTTAATGTATAACATACAGCAGTGCTAATTATAGTTAGTGTGCTATACATTACATCCCTTGTACTTATTTATCCTATAAGTGGAAGTTTGTACCTTTGGTCTACTTTCATCCAATTAACCACCCCCCTTTTTTTCTTTTTTCTTTTTGCCTATAAGATGCAGGTCAGGATCATGCATTTCTTTCAGGTGTCGTGTCTCCTTAGTTAACTTTTTTTCTGGAATAGTTCCTTAGCCTTCTGTTGTTTTTCAAGCCATTAATATTTTTGAAAATTATAGGTAGTTATTTCTTAGTGTTCCTCAATTTGAGATTCTCTGATGTTTCCTCATGATAAGAGTAAAATTATATAAATATTTTTGCCTTCAATACTAATAAGTGATCCTGTGTTTTTCTCTGGAGACACATCATATCCATTTGTTCCTTACAGGTGACGTTAATTTTTCTTTTTTCAATTTAATGCTTATTAGTAAAGTTATGGAGTTGGGTAATCATCACCACAGCCAGTTTTAGAACATCTTCATTACCTCAGAAAGTTCCCTTATGCCTATTTGCATTAAATCCTTTCTCAAAACCCCAGACCAAGGTAATCGCTGATTGCCTCTCTATATATAAATTTGCCTTTTTACTGAACATTTCATAGAAATGAATCATTCAATGTGTAGTCGTTTGCATCTGGCTTGTTTCAGCTAATATACTGTTTTGGTAGTTTATTCCTGTTGTAGCACCTGTTATCCATGGTTTATCCATGCTGTAGCATGTTGTATATGTTGTTCTTTCATTTTACTTGAGGAGTAGTATCTCTTGTATGGAAATACCACATTTGCATTTCTATACATTCATGAGTATTTGGACATTTGGATTATTTCTATTTGGGGGCTATGATAAGTAATGCTGCTATGAACACTCCTATACATGTCTTTGTGGGGACATGTTCTCAGGTCTCTTGCACAGATTCCAAGGAATGGAATTCTTGGGTCAAATGGCAAGTTTATGTTCCACTTAAAAGTAAACCCATGGAATGGTTTTCCAAAATGGCTGTACAGTTTGACGTTCTCATGAGCAATGCATGTGGGTTTCACTCTTTCCTCATTCTCACTAGCACTTGGTATCGTCTGTCTTTTGTGATTATAGCCATTCTCGTGAGTGTGTTTTGGTATGTGATCGTGGCTTTAACTTGCATTTCTCTAATGACTAATGACATTGAATATCTTCTCATGAGTGTATTAGCTAAGCCTATGTTGTGTATCTTTTACGGTTAAATATCTATTCAAATCTTTTGTCCATTTAAAAATTCTCTCATTTGCCTTATTTTTGAGCTGTAAAAGTTCTTTATATATTCTGGATACAAGTCCTTTATCTGATACGTGATTGCACATATTTTCTCCCATTGTATGGACCTTCCTCCATTGTTTCACTGAGATATAATTGACATATAACATTATATTAGTTTTAGGTGTATTTAAAATTTTTTTATTTTTTAATGACTTTTGATGTGCATGTGTTTAAAATTTTGTTGCCTCTCAAAATACCAAGTTTAAAAAATGGATTGTAGGGGCTTCCCTGGTGGCGCAGTGGTTGAGAGTCCGCCTGCTGATGCAGGGGACATGGGTTCGTGCCCCGGTCCGGGAGGATCCCACATGCCGTGGAGCGGCTGCGTCCGTGAGCCATGGCCACTGAGCCTGCGCGTCCGGAGCCTGTGCTCCACAACGGGAGAGGCCACAACAGTGAGAGGCCCACGTACCGCAAAAAATAAATAAATAAATAAATAAATAAATAAAAGGATTGTAAATTTGGTGTTGTATCTAAGAACGTTCTGCCCAACCAAGGTCATAAAGATTTCCCCTCCCCTTTTTTCTGAAGAAATTAATAGTTTTAGTTTTTACATCTAGGTCTTTGATCCAATTTGTGGTTTTGTGTGTGGGTACGGTGTGAACTAATAGTTTAAGGGTTTTTTTGAATGTGATGATTCAATTGTTAAAAAGACTATGCCTTTTACATTTAATTGTCTTGGCACTTTTGTCAGAACTAAATTGACCATCAATGTAAAGATTTGTTTCTGACTCATAATTCTATTCCATTGACCTGTTGTATGACTATTCATGTGCCAATAGCACACTGTCTTGATTATTGTATCTTTTCAGTAAGATTTGAAACTTAGTAGTGTAAGCCCTTCAATACAACTGCTACTCTTTCTGTAATAAACTCTGCCACCCTTGCTCAGCCTCTTCCTTGGCGTAAACGTCCCACACACGTGATCAGTATTTCAAATAATGCACAGATTTTCCCTGTCTCCCAGCCTTTATATGTAACCCTTGAACCCTTTGACTGGAAACATTCCTTCCTGCTCTGTGACAACACACCTGCCAATCTAACAGGGTAGAACTTGACTTTACACAGAGACTTGTTGTATTAGAAGCTCACCAGAGGGAATATTTCTTGAGTTTTCAGAGGACCTCTCTGTTCATAGCCAACTGAGTCTGTTCTGAGTATATCTTTGCATTCCCACTCTGTTTGATAAATACCCCAGATTTTGACACCATATCTGACCCTCTATTGGCTAGATATTCCCGATATAGAAAAAATGGGAAAAAAGAAAAACAGGTAAAATAATGGGAGCAGAACTTATTAAAGTTCAGATACATTCTACCAAGTTGTTACCCAAACTTCCCACAATATCCTTTGATGCCCAAAGAAGAGCTCAAATGTATAGCTGAATGCCTTCTACAAAGGTCTTCCCATGCACTGCCTTTGTAACACTCTCATCCAGCAAGAAATGAAGCCAAACAGACAAGGATTTTGATTTGTTCAAGACCTTAAGGCCATCAACAAAATATGTATACCTCACTACCTGACAGAAATTAACCCAAATACCATCCTGTCATCAATTCCACATGAAGCTACTTGCTTCACTCTAATGAATCTTTGCTCTGCCTTTTATTCGTGTGCCTCTAGACCAAGACAGTCAATATGATTTTGCTT
>NW_021702859.1:0-1080 GCF_005190385.1 Monodon monoceros
GCTAGGGAACCCTAGCCTTTAAGGAGCATGGAGAGGAACTCTTGAAGAGCGAGAGGAGGCAGCCAGAGCTGTCTCAAAACTACATGATGGGGCTTCCCTGGTGGCACAGTGGTTGAGAGTCCGCCTACCAATGCTGGGGACACGGGTTCGTGCCCCGGTCCGGGAAGATCCCACATGCTGCGGAGCGGCTGCGCCCGTGAGCCATGGCCGCTGAGCCTGCGTGTCCGGAGCCTGTGCTCCGCAATGGGAGAGGCCACAACAGTGAGAGGCCTGCGTACTGCAAAACAAAAAACAAAAAAAACAAAGCAAACAAACAAAAAACTACATGATGGGTATAAAGTTTCCAAATGCATAAGAACTGAGGAGCAAAAAATTTTGCAAAAAGGTCAGTTGATTTATATAAGGATTGAAAACCTTTTCAGATTTAGAATTAGAAGTTCCCCAGAGACTTCATTTTTTTTAGTAGTAATTTTTAAAAATTTTATTGGAGTATAGTTAATTTACAGTGTTGTGTTGGTTTCAGGTATACAGCAGAGTGATTCAGTTATACGTATGTTCATTCTTTTTCAAATTCTTTTCTCATACAGGTTATCACAAAATATTGAGTAGAGTTCCTTGTGCTATACAGGAGGTCCTTGTTAGTTATCTATTTTATATTTAGTAGTGTGTGTATGATAATCCCAAGCTCCTGATTTATCCCCCCCCCCATTTTTCCCCTTTGGTAAACATAAGTCTGTTTTCAATATCTGTAAGTCTGTTTCTGCTTTGTAAATAAGTTATTTTGTGTCATTTTTTAAAAATTAGATTCCTTATATAAGTGATATCACATGATATTCGTCTTTGTCTGACATACTTCACTTAGTATGATAATCTCTAGGTCCATCCATGTTGCTGCAAATGGCATTATTTTGTTCCTTTTTATAGCTAAGCAATATTCCATTGCATACATGTACCACATCTTCTTTATCCATTCCTCTGTCAATGGACATTTAAGTTGCTTCCCTGTCTTGACTAGTGTGAATAGTGCTGCAATGAACACTGAGGTGCATGTATCTTTTCGAATTATGGTTTTCTCCAGAT
>NW_021702860.1:0-1459 GCF_005190385.1 Monodon monoceros
GGCTACACATAAACTGAATTACAAAACCGAACAGAGTCTCACATTTAGATAAAAACTTATGCTTGCTTAAGGGGAAAGTTGAGTTGGGGTGCTGTTTAAAACCAGAGATTGAAATTAGCACACATACCGTTCCATAAGCCAAATATGTAATAGACAAGACCTACTCTTTGCTCAACGAAATAGACTCATCCATGGTGTATCACCTCACACCTGTTAGAATGGGCATCATCAGAAAATCTACAAACAACAAATGCTGGAAAGGGTGTGGAGATAAGGAACCCTCTTTCACTACTGTTGGGAATGTAAATTGATACAGTCACTGTGGAGAACATTATGGAGTTTCTTATAAAACTAAGAATAGAATTACCATATGATACAGCAATCCCACTACTGGGCATATACCCAGACAAAACCATAAATCAAAAAGAGACATTCACTGCAATGTTCCTTGCATCAATATTTAAAATATCCAGGTAATGGAAGCAACCTAAATGCCCACAGACAGACGAACGCATAAAGATGTGGTACATATATAAAATGGAATATTACTAAGCCATAAAAAGGAATGAAATTGGGTCATTTGTAGAGACGTTGATAGATCTAGAGACTGTCATGCAGAGTGAAGTAAGTCAGAAATAGAAAAACAAATCTTGTATATTAATGCATATATGTGGAACCTAGAAAAGTTGTACAAATGAACCGTTTTGCAAGGCAGAAATAGAGCAACAGATGTAGACAACAAACGTATGGACACCAAGGGGGGAAAGCTGTTGGGGGGTGGTGGTGGGAGGAGTTGAGAGATTGGGATTGGCATGTATAAATTTATATGTATAAAATAGATAACCAAAAAGAACCTGCTGTATAAAAAAATAAAATAAAATTCAAAATTACAAAAAGTAAAACAGAAAAAATATTCTTCCCTTCACATACATGTATTTATATGAATAAATTATTTCCATGCTTATATCTGTAAATACAAAAAAGAGGAATAAAATCTACCTTGAACCAAAAACGAAAAAAAGAAAAGAAAATACAGAACCCACCAGTTACACAGAGGAAAACCGTATCAGGGCACTTGCTCCAGTTGTAAACAATTCTGAAGTTGGCCAGTGGTGGGGAATCATCTCCCATTCAGCCAGCAGGCCCCACACAACAAGCGTCCTCATTGCAAAGCTGGGGGACAGTGCCAAGGCATCTGTGAGTAAACGTGGGCTGAGCCCCAGGCCAGCTGCTGCTGAAATGTTCCCACCCTTCCCAGGTAAAACACCTGAATATGTACAAGGACTTGAAAGCCTAGAGGAAGGGCCATGGAGCCACATGAGCGACAGCATGCCAGCCGACTTGGTGCCTGCAGGCCATCCAGGAGGGTCCTGGCCCTGGGTGCTCTTCTGGAAGCTTTCCATTTCCCTGCCTGAGATACCCCTGCTGTCCCGGCCCCCACTGCTTTCTTCCTCACTCA
>NW_021702860.1:1559-1661 GCF_005190385.1 Monodon monoceros
AGCCACATGAGCGACAGCATGCCAGCCGACTTGGTGCCTGCAGGCCATCCAGGAGGGTCCTGGCCCTGGGTGCTCTTCTGGAAGCTTTCCATTTCCCTGCCT
>NW_021702861.1:0-1057 GCF_005190385.1 Monodon monoceros
TCTAGAACGCAGGCTCAGTAGTTGTGGTCCACAGGTTTATTTGCTCCTCATGTGAGATCTTCCTAAACCAGGGCTCGAACCCATGTCCCCTGCTTTGGCAGGCAGACTCTTAACCACTGCACCACCAGGGAAGCCCAAGAAAATACAGGAAACTTTTAATGTATGCCACGGGGCATGTGATTAGCAGTTCAGATTTTAGAGAAATGCTGCAGTTAACTAGAAGTGTTACGGAATATTATTTTACATGGGTGGCACTATTTGAAAGCTCCAGGAATGAGGGAAAACAGGGCACAGTGGAGAGCCTAGGGCCTGGTGACTGAGACAGAGACCACAAAGGGGAATGAGATAGGAGAGTGTATTATCTACTGCTCTGTAAGAAATTACCCCCTAATTTAATGGTTTCTAACAATAAAAATGTATTTTATAACAGTTTTTGGGAGTCAGGGATCAGAGTGTGACTTAGTTAAGTGCCTCTGTCTAACATCAATACGAAATTATAGTCTGTAGGCCACCTGGGGCTCTGGTCACACCTATAGACTCAAAGTGAGGAGGGATAAATACAGTTACAAGTCCATTCATGCGGTTGTTGGCAAGCCTCTGTCCCTCGACACGTGAGCCTCCTACAGGGCTGCTTGACAAGGTGGCCTAGCATGGTGATCAAATCCAAGAAAGCATGAGAGAAAGCAGCCAAGATGGAAGCCAGTCTCTTTACAGCCTAATCTTGGAAATAAGTCACTCCTTCTGCTATTCTATGTTACAAAGGACTCCATAAGTCCAGCCTCCACCACCCACAGCCCCTCCCTCCCCAACCCACACCACCACACACACACATGCACACTCCATCCTTCCGATCTTCTCCATCTCACTGTCTATTGTTTCTGTTCCCAGGGTGACCATAAGCTGTGGCTGAACCATAAAACTCTTCACGAACGCATAACCTGACAGTGCTTTGCAAAACGCCCATACTGTGCCCCTCTTACTCCCTGTCTGACGACTTCTTTGTTTGAGCTGTTACAGGACCTCTTTTGGCACGTTCCTTTGCACAACCTGAAAGTAT
>NW_021702862.1:0-4413 GCF_005190385.1 Monodon monoceros
GGTAAGGGTTAGTGTTAGGATTAGGGTTAGGGTTATGGTTAGGGGACCGAGACGGTTTAGGGTACAGGTTATGACAAGACAACGGTTTAGGGTGAGCGTACGTCTTAGGGTACGGTTTAGTGTTAGCATAAGGTTTTGGATTAGGTGACGGGTTAGGGTAAGGCTTCGGGTAAGGGTTAGGGTTCGGGTTCGGGGATGGGGGCAGTTTAGGGTACAGGTTAGGGTACGACAAATTTTAGGGTGAGCGTACGTGTTAGGGTATGGGTTACAGTGAGCGTACGGGTTAGGATTAGGGGCCGGGTTAGGGAAAGGCTTCGGGTAAGGGTTAGAGTTAGGGTTAGGGTTAGGATTAGGGGACGGTGACTGTTTAGGGTACACGTTGGGGTACGAAAACGGTTTATGGTGAGCGTACGTGTTAGGGTACGGGTTAGTGTTAGCGTACGGGTTAGGATTAGGGGCCGGGTTAGGGAAAGGCTTCGGGTAAGGGTTAGAGTTAGGGTTAGGGTTAGGATTAGGGGACGGTGACTGTTTAGGGTACACGTTGGGGTACGAAAACGTTTTATGGTGAACGTACGTGTTAGGGTACGGGTTAGTGTTAGCGTATAGTTTAGGATTAGGGGACGGGTTAGGGTAAGTCTTCGGGTAAGGGTTAGGGTTAGGGTTAGGGGACGGGCATGGGGACGGGGACGGTTTAGGGTAGAGGTTAGCGTACGACAATGGTTTAGTGTGAGCGTAAGTGTTAGGGTACTGGTTAGTGTTAGCGTACGGGTTAGGATTAGGGGACATGTTAGTGTAAGGCTTCGGTTAAGGGTTAGGGTTAGGGTTAGGGTTAGGGGACGGTGACGGTTTAGGGTACAGGTTAGGGCACGACAAAGGATTATGGTGAGTGTACGTGTTAGGGTACGGGTTAGTGTTAGCGTACAGGTTAGTATTAGGGGAAGGTTTAGGGTAAGGCTTCGCGTTAGGGTTAGGGTTATGGTTAGGGAACCGGGACGGTTTAGGATACAGGTTAGGGCAGGACAACGGTTTAGGGTGAGCGTACGTGTTAGGGTATGGGTTAGTGTTAGCGTAAGGGTTAGGATTAGGGGACAGGTTAGGTTAAGGCTTCGGATAAGTGTTAGTGTTAGGGTTAGGGTTAAGCTTAGGGGACGGGGACGGGGACGGTTTAGGGTACAGGTTAGGGCACGACAACGGTTTAGGGAGATCGTACGTGTTAGGTTCTGGGTTAGTGTTAGCGTACGGGTTAGGATTAGGGGACGGGTTAGTGTAAGGCTTCGGGTAAGCGTTAGGGTTAGGGTTAGAGGATGGTGACGGTTTAGGATACAGGTTAGGGTACGACAAAGGTTTAGGGTGAGCGCACGTATTAGGGTACGGGTTAGTGTTAGTGTTCTGGTTAGGATTAGGAGACGGGTTAGGGTAAGGCTTCGGGTATGGGTTAGGGTTAGGGTTAGGTTTAGGGGACGGGGACGGTTTACGGTACAGGTTAGGGTACGACAACGTTTTAGGGTGAGCATACGTGTTAGGGTACGGGTTACTGTTAGTGTACGTGTTAGGATTAGGGGACGGGTGAGGATAAGGCTTCGGGTAAGGGTTAGGTTTAGGGTTATGGTTAGGGGACGGTTTATGGTACAGTTTAAGTTACGACAACGATTTAGTGTGAGCGTACATGTTAGGGTCCGTGTTAGTGTTAGCATACGGGTTAGGATTAGGGGACGGCTTAGGGTAAGTCTTCGGGTAAGTGTTAGGTTTAGGGTTATAGGACGGGGACCGTTTAGGGTACAGGTTAGGGTACGACAAAGTTTTAGGGTGAGCGTACGTGTTAGGGTACGGTTTACTGTTAGTGTACGGGTTAGGTTCAGGGGACGGGTTAGGGAATGGCTTCTGGTAAGGGTTAGGGTTAGGGTTAGGGTTTGGGTTAGGGTTAGGGGACAGTTTAGGGTACAGGTTAGGGTACGACAACTGTTTAGTGTGAGCGTACATGTTAGGGAACGGGTTAGTGTTAGCGTATGGGTTAGGATTAGGGGATGGGTTAGGGTAAGGCTTCGGGTAAGCGTTAGGGTTAGGGTTAGAGTTAGGAGACGGGGACGGTATAGGGTACATTTTAGTGTACGACAACGGTTTAGAGTGAGCGTACGTGTTAGGGTACGGGTTAGTGTTAGCGTATGGTTTAGGATTAGGGGACATGATAGGGTAAGGCTTCGGGTAAGAGTTAGGGTTAGGGTTAGGGGACGGGGACGGTTTAGTGTTCAGGTTAGGGTACGATAACGGTTTAGTGTGAGCGTACGTGTTAGTGTACGGGTTAGTGTTAGCGTACGGTTTAGGATTAGGGGACGGGGTAGGGTAAGGCTTCGGGTAATGGTTAGGGTTAGGGTTAGGGTTAGGGTTAGGTGACGGTTTAGGGTACAGGTTAGGGTATGACAACGGTTTAGTGTGAGGGTACATGTTAGGGTACGTGTTAGTGTTACGTACGTGTTAGGATTAGGGGACGGGTTAGGGTAAGGCTTTGGGTAAGGTTTAGTTTTAGGGTTAGGGTTAGGGTTAGATTACGACAATGGTTTAGAGTGAGCGTACGTGTTAGGTTACAGGTTAGTGTTAGCGTACGGGTTAGGATTAGGGGACGGGTCAGGGTAAGGCTTCGGATAAGGGTTAGGGTTAGGGTTAGGGTTAGGGGACGGGGATGGTTTAGGTTACAGGTTAGGGTACGACAACGGTTTAGAGTGAGCATACGTGTTAGGGTATATTTGAGTGTTAGCGTATGGGTCAGGATTAGGGGACGGGTTAGTTTAAGGCTTCGGGTAAGTGTTAGTGTTAGGGTTATGGTTAGAGTTAGGGTTAGGGGACGGTTTACGGTACAGGTTAGGGTACGACAACGCTTTAGGGTGAACGTACGTGTTAGGGTACGGGTTAGGGTTAGTGTACGGTTTAGGATTAGGGGACGGTTTAGGATAAGCCTTCGTTTAAGTGTTAGGGTTAGGGTTAGGGTTAGGGTTAGTGTTAGGATTAGGGTACGGGGACAGTTTAGGGTACAGATTGGGTACGACAACAGTTTAGGGTGAGCGTACGTGTTAGGGTACGGCTTAGTGTTAGCGTACGGGTTAGGATTACGGTTCGTGTTAGGGTAAGACTTCAGGTAAGGGTTAGTGTTAGGGTTAGGGTTAGGGTTATGGTTAGGGGACTGGGACGGTTTAGGGTACAGATTATGACAAGACAATGGTTTAGGGTGAGCGTACGTGTTAGGGTACAGTTTAGTGTTAGCGTAAGGGTTTGGATTAGGGGACAGGTTAGGGTAAGGCTTCGGGTAAGTGTTAGGGTTAGGGTTAGGGTTAGGGGACGGGGTTGGTTTAGGGTACAGGTGAGTGTACGACAACGGTTTAGGCTGAGCATTCGTATTAGTGTACGGGTTAGTGTTAGCGTACGGGTTAGGATTAGGGGAAGGGTTAGGGGACGGCTTCGGGTAAGGTTTAGAGTTAGGGTTAGGGTTAGGGTTAGGGGACGGTTTAGGGCACAGGTTAGGGTACGAAAATGGTTTAGGGTGAGCGTACCTGTTAGGGTATGGGTTAGTGTTAGCGTATGGGTTAGAATTAGGTGACGGGTTAGGGTAAGGCTTCGGGTAAGGTTTAGGGTTAGGGTTAGGTTTAGGGGACTGGGACGGTTTAGGGTACATGTTAGGGTACGACAGCAGTTTAGAGTGAGTGTACGTGTTAGGGTACGGGTTAGTGTTAGCGTACGGGTTAGAATTAGGTGACGGGTTAGGGTAAGGCTTCGGGTAAGGGTTAGGGTTAGGGTTACGTTTAGGGTTAGTGGACAGGGACGGTGTAGGGTATAGGTTAGTGTACGACAAGGGTTAAGGGTGAGCGTACGTGTTAGGGTACGGGTTAGTGTTAGCGTACAGGTTAGGATTAGGGAACGTGTTAGGGTAAGGTTTCGGGTAAGGGTTAGAGTTAGAGTTAGGGGACGGGGACGGTTTAGGGTACAGGTTAGGGTACGACAACGGTATAGGGTGAGCGTACGTGTTAGGGTACGGGTGAGTGTTAGCGAATGGGTTAAGATTAGGGGACGCGTTAGAGTAAGGCTTTGGGTAAGGGTTAGGTTTAGGGTTAGGGTTAGGGTTAGGGGATGGGGACGGGTTAGGGTACAGGGTAGGGTAAGACAACGATTTAGGGTGAGCGTACGTGTTAGGGTATGGGTTAGAGTTAGCGTACGGGTTAGGATTAAGGGACGGGTTAGGGTAAGGCTTCGGGTAAGGGTTAGGTTTAGGGTTAGGGGACGGAGATGGGGACGGGGACGGTATAGGGTACAGGTTGGGGTACGAAAACTGTTTAGGGTGAGCGTACGTGTTATGGTATGTGTTAGTGTTAGCGTAGGCGTTAGGATTAGGGGAAGTGTTAGGGTAAGGCTTTGGGTAAGGTTTAG
>NW_021702863.1:0-2851 GCF_005190385.1 Monodon monoceros
CCGTCCCCTAATCTGAAACGGTACACTAACACTAACCCGTGCCCTAACATGTATGCTCTCCCTAAACCATTGTCGTACCCTAACTTGTACAGTAAACCGTCCCCGTCCCCTAACCCTAACGTAACCCTAACCCTAACCCTAACCCTTACCCGAAGCCTTACCCTAACCCATCCCCTAATCCGACCCGTACGCTAACACTAACCCATACCCTAACACGTACGCTAACCCTAAACCGTTCTCGTACCCTAACCTGTACCCTAAACCGTCCCCGTCCCCTAACCCTAACCTTAAACCTAACCCTCACCCTTACCCAAAGCCTTACCCTAACCCGTCCCCTAATCCTAACCAGTACGCTAACACTAACCCATGCCCTAACACGTACGCTCACCCTAAACTGTTGTCGTACCCTAACCTGAACCCTAAACCGTCCCTGTCCCCTAACCCTAACCCTAACCCTACCCCTAACACTTACCCGAAGCCTTACCCTAACGCGTCCTCTAATCCTAACCCGTACGCTAACACTAACCCGTACCCTAACACGTACGCTCACCCTAAACCGATGTCGTACATTAACCTGTACCCTAAACCGTCCCCATCCCCTAACCCTAACCCTAACTCTAACCCTAACCCTAAACCTTACCCAAAGCCTTAACCTAACCCGTCCCCTAATCCTAACCCGTAGGCGAACACTAACCCGTACCCTAACACGTACACTTACCCTAAACCGTTGTCGTACCCAAAGCTGTACCCTAAACCGTCTCCGTCCCCGTCCCGGTCCCCTAACCCTAACCCTAACCCTTACCCAAAGCCTTACCCTGACACATCCCCTAATCCTAACCCGTACGCTAACACTAACCCGTACCTTAACACGTACGCTCACACTAAACTATTGTCTTACCAAAACCTGTACCCTAAACCATCCCCGTCCCCTAAGCCTAACCCTAACCCTTACCCGAAACCTTACCCTAAACCGTCCCCTAATCCTAAACCGTACGCTAACACTAACCCGTACCATAACACGTACGCTCACCCTAAACCGTTGTCGTACTTAACCTGTACCCTAAACCGTCCCCGTCCCCTAACCCTAACACTAACCCTAACCCTAAACTTTACCCGAAGCCTTACCCTAACCCGTACCCTAATCCGAACCCGTACGCTAACACTAACCCATACCCTAACACGTACGCTCATCCTAAACCGTTGTCGTACGTTAACCTGTACCCTAAACCGTCCCCGTACCCTAACCCTAACCCTAACCCTAACCCTAACCCTTACCTGAAGCCTTACCCTAAACCGTCTCCTAATCCTAACCCGTATGCTATCACTAACCCATAACCTAACACGTACTCTAACCCTAAATAGTTGTCGAACCCTAACCTGTACACTAAACCGTCCCTGTCCCCGTCCCCTAACCCTTACCCTAACCCTAACCCTAATCCTAAACTGTACGCTAACTCTAACACGTACCCTAACACGTACGCTCACCCTAAACCATTGTTGTACACTAACCTGTACCCTAAACCGTCCCCGTCCCCTAACACTAAACCTAACACTAAACCTAACCCTTACCCGAAGCCTTACCCTAACCCATCCCCTAATCCGACCCGTACGCTAACACTAAACCGTACCCTAACATGTACGCTCACCCTAAACCGTTCTCGTACCCTAACCTGTACCCTAAACCGTCCCCGTCCCCTAACCCTAAACTTAAACCTAACCCTAACCCTTACCCAAAGTCTTACCGTAACCCGTCACCTAATCCTAACCCATACGCTAACACTAACACGTGCCCTAACACGTACGCTCACCCTAAACCGTTGTCGTACCCTAACTTGTACGTTAAACCGGCCCCGTCCCCTAACCCTAACCCTAACCCTAACCCTAAACCTTGCCAAAGCTTTCCCTAACCCGTCCCCTAATCCTAACCCGTACGCTAACACTAACCCATACCCTAAGACGTATGCTCCCCCTAAACCGTTGTCGTACCCTAACCTGTAACCTAAACCGTCCCCATCCCCTAACCCTAAACCTTACCCGAAGCTTTACCCTTACCCGTTCCCTAATCCTAACCCGTAAGCTAACACTAACCCATACCCTAACACGTACGCTCAAACTTAACCGCTGTCGTACCCTAACCTGTACCCTAACCCGTCCCCTAACCCTAACCCTAAACCTAACCCTTACCCGAAGCCTTACCCTAACCCGTCCCCTAATCCTAACCCGTACGCTAACACTAACCCGTACCCTAACACGTACGCTCACCCTAAACCGTTAACGTACCGTAACCTGTAACCTAAACAGTCCCCGTCCCCTAACCCCAACCCTAACACTAACCCTAACCCTAACCGTCACACCCTAACCTGTACCCTAACCCTACCCCATCCCCTAACCCTAACCCTAACCCTAACACTAAACCTAACCCTTACCCGAAGCCTTACCCTAACCCGTCCCATAATCCTAACGCTTACGCTAACACTAAACCATACCCTAACACGTACGCTCACCCTAAACCGTTGTCGTACCCTAACCTTTCCCCTAACCATCCCCGTCCCCGTCCCCATCCCCTAATCCTAACCCTAACCCTAACACTTACCCGAAGCCTTACACTAACCCGTCCCCAAATCCTAACCCGTGCGCTAACATTAACCCGTACCCTAACACGTATGCTCACCCTAAACCGTTGTCGTACCCTAACCTGTACCCTCAACCGTCTCCGTCCACTAACCCTAACCCTATACCTAACCCTAACCCTAATCCTTACCCGAAGCCTTACCTTGACCCGTCCCCTAATCCTAACCCGTACGCTAACACTAACCCGTACCCTAACACGTACGCTCACCCTAAACCGTTA
>NW_021702864.1:0-1856 GCF_005190385.1 Monodon monoceros
TCCCTTTGTGTCAGACTGTTAATGTGCAGTCTGGCACCTTCAAATAACGTGGCTTTGTAACCAATTATTTACATGTTGTTTTATCCACAGAGAATCTTTTTTTAAAAAATAAATTTATTTATTATTTATTTTTGGCTGTGTTAGGTCTTTGTTGCTGCACATGGGCTTTCTCCAGTTGGGGCGAGTGGGGGCTACTCTACATTGTGGTATGCGGGCTCCTCATTGCTGTGGCTTCTCTCGTTGCAGAGCACGGGCTCTAGGCGCTGGGGTTTCAGTAGTTGTGGCACGCGGGCTTCAGTAGTTGTGGCTCATTGGCCCTAGAGCACAGGCTCAGTAGTTGTGGCGCACGGGCTTAGTTGCTCCGCGGCATGTGGGATCTTCCCAGACCAGGGCTCAAACCCATGTCCCCTGCACTGGCAGGCGGATTCCCAACCACTGTGCCACCAGGGAAGTCCCCACACAGAGAATCTTAAGGTCAAAACATACAACTCGATTAACTACACGTCCTCCTGTTCACATTTCCCTCATCTTTTCTTCATCTTCTGTCTATGTTTCCTTGGCCCTGTTTATATTAAGTGCTTTTGCCATTATATTTGATTGTCTGTATTCCGCTGAGATACCACAATGCTTTATGAGACACGGTAGGATATAAATGCATTTAAGTTATATATATATATATATATATATATATATAGTTTGCTTGAGTGCAGTGTTTTTTGTTTTCTGTACTGAATTCATTAGCATGGGTTGGTATAAAATTTAGCATAGGTCAATATGTAATTTGTAAACTAATAAGGTCTTAAAAGTGAGGAATTAAGTCTTTTAAATATAATTATTTATTGTAAAGAGCAGAATAGCATACATAAACAGGTACCTAAGGAAAACTTGTATTCTAATATGGAACTCTCATGAACACCGTTTTTTTTTTTCTTCTAATGGTATGATAGTAGGCCATTTGATTATTTCTATTTTTATGGCTTTACCTTTAGAACAATGAAATATTTGTAAATTTTAAAAAGTATTTTTCTTTATTTGATGCGGGTGGGATACTGGAGAAATGAAAGGTCAAACACCTATTGAGGAATCCATACTTGTCTATATATTGTGTACTTTTATTTCAAGAACTGATTTAAAATTCCTAAAAGGATGCTATAATGAGTTATTATGCCATTTTACAGACTGAATTAAGTGAATTTCAGGGAGGTATGAAACTTGCCTAAGGCTATCCAGCTGCCAAGTGGTAGAAGTGAGAATTAAATCCAGGTATACCTATCGCCAAAGTTTCTGCTCATCTCTTTACATCATCCACTTTTAATAGCCAATGCTTTCCTGCTTACAAATATGACTGAGGTTTCCAGACAGTCAACAGTCCTTTTTAATCAGATAGAAAAATTACTGTTGATTCTCTAAAGACATATTCCTTTTCCATTAAGTGACTTTAGTTGTTCAAATAATACTTCCAGACAGCAGTAATCATACAGTTGGAGACTAAGAACAGAACTCAGGGATGTGTCTAGCAGTCAGTAAAGACCAACTGGGCTCACTGATGATATTTACGGTCATTTCCTCTAGACTAACATAATCTTATTAATAAGACCCTAACAATTCACAGTACTGCCCTTGCCTGATTGTTTCTTCTTCTCCCTCTATCACTCTCTCTTTCCCCATATTATTATTTTTTTTGGCAATTTTTGGTGAATTAAATTCAGGGATTAGTATTCAGGAGTACTCGTCACAAAAGCAGAGAATCTTAGCTCACACCAAAGGAAAAAAATAGAGAAAAAGTATAAATTATATGAATACACACACATACACACATGTGCCAACTATATGTTGCACTTCTCCAAAATCTATTC
>NW_021702865.1:0-2334 GCF_005190385.1 Monodon monoceros
GGTCTGTGTCTTTATTTCTGTCTCACCCCTAGGTTCTTCATGACATTATTTTTCTTATATTCCATTTATATGTGTTAGTATACGGTATTTGTCTTTCTCTTTCTGACTTACTTCACTCCGTATGACAAACTCTAGGTCTATCCACCTCATTACAAATAGCTCAATTTCGTTTCTTTTTATGCCTGAGTAATATTCCACTGTATATATGTGCCACATCTTCTTTATCCATTCATCCGATAATGGACACTTAGGTTGTTTCCATCTCCGGGCGATTGTAAATAGAGCTGCAATGAACATTTTGGTACATGACACTTTTTGTATTATGGTTTTCTCAGGGTATATGTCCAGTAGTGGGATTGCTGGGTCATATGGTAATTCTATTTGTAGTTTCTTAAGAAACCTCCATACTGTTCTCCATACTGGCTGTACCAATTCACATTCCAACCAGCAGTGCAAGAGTGTACCCTTTTCTCCACACCCTCTGCAGCATTTATTGTTTCTAGATGTATTGATGATGGCCATTCTGACTGGTATGAGATGATATCTAACTGTAGTTTAGATTTGCATTTCTCTAATGATTAATGATGTTGAGCATTCTTTCATGTGTTTGTTGACAGTCTGTATATCTTCTTTGGAAAAATGTCTATTTGGGTCTTCTGCCCAATTTTGGATTGGGTTGTTTGTTTTTTTGATATTGAGCTGCCTGAGCTGCTTATACATTTTGGAGATTAATCCTTTGTCAGTTGCTTCATTTGCAAATATTTTCTACCATTCTGAGGGTTGTCTTTTGGTCTGGTTTATGGTTTCCTTTGCTGTGCAAAAGCTTTTCAGTTTCATTAGGTCCCATTTGTTTATTTTTATTTCCATTTCTGTAGAAGAGGTGTCAAAAAGGATCTTGCTGTGATTCATATCATAGAGTGTTCTGCCTATGTTTTCCTCTAAGAGTTTTATAGTTTCTCTCCTTACCTTTAGGTCGTTAATCCATTTTGAGCTTATTTTTGTGTATGGTGTTAGGGAGTGATCTAATCTCATACTTTTACATGTACCAGTCCAGCTTTCTCAGCATCATTTATGGAAGAGGCTGTCCTTTCTCCACTGTACATTCCTGCCTCCTTTATCAAAGATAAGGTGACCATATGTGCGTGGGTTTATCTCTGGGCTTTCTATCCTGTTCCATTGATCTACCTTTCTGTTTTTGTGCCAGTACCATACTGTCTTGATTACTGTAGATTTGTAGCATAGTCTGAAGTCTGGGAGCCTGATTCCTCCAGCTCCATTTATTGTTCTCAAGATTGCTTTGGCTATTCGGGGTCTTTTGTGTTTCCATACAAATTGTGAAATTTTTTGTTCTATTTCTGTGAAAAATGCCAGTGGTAGTTTGATATAGATTGCATTGAATCTGTAGATTGCTTTGGGTAGTAGAGTCATTTTCAGAATGTTGATTCTTCCTATCAAAGAACAGGGTATATCTCTCCATCTATTTGTATCATCTTTAATTTCTTTCATCAGTGTCTTATAATTTTCTGCATACAGGTCTTTTGTCTCCTTAGGTAGGTTTATTCCTAGATTTTTTGTTGCAGTGGTAAATGGGAGTGTTTTCTGTTTTCACTTTCAGATTTTTCATCATTAGTGTATAGGAATGCCAGAGATTTCTGTGCATTAATTTTGTATCCTGCTACTTTACCAAATTCACTGATTAGATCTAGAAGTTTTCTGATAACATCTTTAGGATTCTCTATGTATAGTATCATGTCAACTGAAAACAGCGAGAGCTTTACTTCTTCTTTTCCAATTTGGATTACTTTTATTTCCTTTTCTTCTGTGATGGCTGTGGCTAAAACTTCCAAAACTATGTTCAGTAAGAGTGGTGAGAGTTTGCAACCTTGTCTTATTCCTGATCTTAATGGAAATGCGTTCAGTTTTCCACCATTGAAGATGATGTTGGCTGTTGTTTTGTCATATATGGCCTTTATTATGTTGAGGAAAGTTCCCTCTATACCTACTTTCTGCAGGGTTTCTATCATAAATCGGTGTTGAATTTTGTCGAAAGCTTTCTCTGCATCTATTGAGATGATCATATGGTTTTTCTCCTTTAATTGGCTATTATGGTGTATCACGTTGATTGATTTGAGTATATTGAAGAATCCTTGAATTCCTGGAATAAACCCCACTTGGTCATGGTTTATTATCCTTTTAATATGCTGTTGGATTTTGTTTGGCAGTATTGTGTTGAGGATTTTTTTTGCTTACATCTTTATTGGAGGATAATTGCTTTACAATGGTGTGTTAGTTTCTGCTTTATAACAAAGTGAATCAGTTATACATATACATATG
>NW_021702866.1:0-1699 GCF_005190385.1 Monodon monoceros
CAGAGACAGTTGATATAACCTTGCAAAAGAAATGAGCACCCAGCCTTAGGAACTGAGGGAAAAAAAGCATGTAGTTGAGTTTCTGAATAAAAAATACTATGTGATTGACAAAGAAAATACCTATCTTGTGTTTTCTGACCCTAATAATTCTAGTGAAGTACAAGGCAAGGTCAAGAGCTGAGAAAGAAGATAGAAGTGACATAGAGGTTACTCTATATTAATGACATCTTTCAATAGCTAATTCATGGGAAGCTTTAAGGTATGAGGAATTTGAACAGAAGCGTAGTTCAAATGACTGGTGAGGGTTTAATAGAGAGCTGTGATCAAAAAACAAGTATCGAATCAGAATGAATGGGTTTGAAACCCACTTCTACCACTTCCGTATTTTGTGACTTTGAGTGTCAGGTTATTCATCTGTAAAATGAGAGTAAAAAAATGATATTCCTATAGGATTACTATGAAGATACAAAGAAATAATGAGATAAAATGATAGACACACTATCTTAATTAGTTACTTGCATTTTTTTTTTTGGTTAGTCAGTGGATCTATAGTGACAGGATAAGAAAGTAGAGAGATTAATAGAGTAGGAAAATGGCAATGGGTCAAGCCTCATGATATATTCACTTTTATTTTTTTAGATCAAAAGTCAGTGAAGTAAGGAGTGAAGGAGATAAAAGGGTAAATGGTTTTAGTAAAACAAAAAAGAAGTAGATTAGCAGTCATCATTTAAGATATGGCAAAATTATGCTTGATGTCAATGTGTAAAATGTAAAAAAAAATTGCTAGAAAATGGAAAATTGTTTGTAAAGATTCTTAGTGGATTCAGGATGCCTTCACCTACATACCTACACACTTTTTAACCACCCTCTATGTGTGCTTTGCACCTAACACTTCAAATGACTTTGCTTTGCTAAGATCTGATATCTAAATTTATTTGATCTAGCAACAACATTCAACACAGCTGAACTTTTTTTCCTTTTTAAAATACATTTCTTGACTGGCCTCCAAGTTTGTACATTTTTTTCACAGTCCTCCTACATCCTTGTCTGCTCCATCACTATCTTCTATGAAAATACAGCCGCCTTTCCAATGATCCCAAATACTGAATTTGGGGGTCTTCAGTGTATAGGTTTACTTAGTTCTTGGAAAAAAGTGTGAATTGAGAACAGGAGAGCCAAAATCTATATCCAGAGCAAATTTAATATTCAGAATTGCTTAGAATGGAAGATTCTATCTTTCTCTACTATAATGCTGGCTGCTTGAATCAGTAAGAATAGCCATCCATCTCCATGGCTTCCTCTTTCCCATGGTAGGGAGAATAATCATGATTTACTCTTTCTGTAGTCTCCAACAACCCCTTACTAAAGTGTTCTAAATAATCCATATGTATTTTCCCTAGAACTCCTTAGCCCTAAGCTTCTTGCATTATTCTTTTCAGGCCATTGACCTCATGGCAGAGTTCTCTACCACAGCACAGAATTTAGAGTATTTCCACACATCAGACATACATATTGGATAACTAAGTGTATTGCTTGTATCTTTGCCTATTCAGAGTATTTCCCATCACCAAAACCCTGGTCATCCCAGGGAGAGAGGGGACACTGCAATGAGATAGTAGTTAATTTTCCATAGTGGCACTAGACCATGCCAGACTTTCAACCAGGCCTTTGTCTTTTCCACCTCTATCTATACAACTTC
>NW_021702867.1:0-1261 GCF_005190385.1 Monodon monoceros
GTCTATCTAAAACAAAATGCTACCTTAAAAATAATGTAATTATAATATAGTAAATGTCATTAGTAAACATAATACAATATATAATAAATAGCATAATATAAAATAACAAAATATAATTTACCATATAACAAGGTCAAAGGAGAGCAAAAGTATACAATCACTTGAAATATCCCCCAAAAGATATTTTATAAAATTCAATATTCATTTGTAATTTAAAAGAAAGAGTAAAATAGGGATTGACGAATGCTTCCAAAATAAGAAGAAATTATATGTCTAAAAGAGAAAGGGTAAGTGGTAGACTTTAGTGACACTGGCAATAAATGCAGGACAAGAGGAGGATGCCTGATATAATGTTAAAGAAAAAGTATTATGTAACATTGTTTTTGCAGCACTGATGAGTTCAGTGAAAAGAGAATCTCATAGAAAAGAGTATCTCGTTCTTCTTAATGTATGTACACTTGTCCATTGCATGAGCATAACAGCTTATTTAACCAATATGTTACTGATCTGCATCTGGAGTTCTAGGTTTTCATGGAATTTTATTATGCACAGTTGTTTCAAACACTAGGACTTCCTCTTATGTTTATATCTTTTGAAAGAAACAATATCTCCACAGATGATTTATCTGTGCTGGCTGCTAGCTGACTTTGGGTACTTCTCAGTTCTTCCCTTTACCTTCCTAGTCAATATGAAAAGGGAAGGCAAGAAGGTCTCCTGTTTAGAGACTGTAAAGGTAGGTCTTGGTGATAAAGTCTTGGTAGTAAAGGCTAAAAGTATTAACCCAGAACAAATGTTTTTCCAGCTGTAACTGTGTGTGATTCCCTTGGCTTGATTCCGTAGAGGATGTAAGACAAGACTGTAGAATCTGCCCTCAAAGTGCTTCCAGTAGGATGAGCTAAGTCAAGTATGGTGGCATATCTAATTCAAGACAAAATATCACGTCTCCTTTTCTCTCCTTGCAAAACTTGGTGGAGTGAATGTAGAAGTCACTGTATGCTTTAAATTAAAGCAACACAATAAATCTTGTATTGGAAGGTCCTTATTCTGGTCTCCTTGTGGAGATGAATTGGAAATTGTCTAGAAGAAGGAAAATTAGGTTAACCAAAGTTAAACTCATAAATAATTGAGCATTAATTAAATATCTGTGGTCTATGTTTCTCTTTGATCATAATTTCTCCCAATTTATAGACCTCTTTGATACCTGATTAATCCTTTCAAAGATGCAGTTAACAATGATTATTACTGTGTATTAGGTTTTGCC
>NW_021702868.1:0-1618 GCF_005190385.1 Monodon monoceros
AGTTTCTTTTCTTCCCTTAAGCTCATAATGAAAGATCTTCATAAACTCTGAAGTTAGCAAATAACATTCTGAGTCCTAAGCACTATAGTTTTGATTTTATAGCTTAGGAATTTCTTTAATCTCCTAAAAATGAAATATATACATATATATAGACAGTATGTGTTCCCCCAGCTGATTGGTAAATAGGACTCTCTTCTATTTAGGTCTGAACTCAAGTGGGGTATTATAGGATGAGAGGCTACACACAGTAATCTCTTTTTTTTCACCTGATCATAGCAGTCTGCCTTGCTGTTGATAGCACAAGCACCAAACTGACAAAGGCTTTACTATGAATCAACATTCAGACTATTGATCTTATTCAGGATTTAAATGTTTTATTTAAATTTTTTTAAAAGTTTCATTTTGAAGTAATTGTATGTTCATTAGCAGTAATAAGAAATAATGCAGAGGGGTCTCATGTACTCATTTCCCAGTTTCTTTCAATGGTGACATCTTAGATTATAGTACAATATCACAACCAGAATACTAATTTTTATGTAAGATGTGTGACAAGTCAAGGCCCAGTTTTTTTTAACCTATCAGATTACTCTAGTACCATTGGTTTAAAAGGCTATCTTTTCTCCATTGAATTGTTCCTTTCACTTTTGTCAAAACTCATTTGGGCATATTTGTGAGTTTATTTCTGGATTTTCTGTTCTCTTCTATTGGCCTATGTGTCTATTCCTCCACTCACACCACACAGTCTTGATTACTAAAGATAGTATAAGGATGAATTGGGAGATTGGGATTGACATATATACACTATTGATACTACGTATAAAATGGATAACTAATGAGAACCTACTGTATAGCACAGGGAACTCTACTCAGTGCTCTGTGGTGACCTAAATGGGAAGGAAATCCAAAAAAGAGAGGATATATGTATACGTATAGCTGATTCACTTTGCTGTACAGTAGAAACTAACAAAATATTGTAAAGTGACTATACTCCAAAATAAATAAATAAAGCAGTAATAAAAAAAAGATAAAGATAAAAAATAAGGCTTAAAATTGGGTAGACTGGCTTCTTCTACTATATTCTTCATTTTCCAAATTCTTTTTGTTCTTCTAGTTCCTTTGTTCTTTTCCATATATATTTTTAAATAATCTGGTCTATACAAAAATTCTTGCTGATGTTTTGATGAGAATAGTTTTAAAGTTATATATCAATTTTGGCATAATTGAAATCCTTACTCTTATGAGCTAAATTGACTCTCCCCAAAATTTATGTGTAGAAGTCTTAACCCCCCAGACTTAACAATATGATAATGTGACTATATTTGGGATATGGTCTTTAAAGAGGTATTTAAATTAAAATGAGGTAATTAAGATGGGCTCTAATCCAACCTGATTTGCAATTAGGACAGACACACATAGAGGAAGACTCTGAAGGCACAGAGAAGAGATGGCCATTTAGGAGAAAAGAAGAGAAGCCTTAGGCAAAATAAAACCCTGCTGACATCTTGATCATGGACTTTAATAAGCCTCCAGGATTGTGAGAAAATATATTTATTTTATTTATGCTACCCAGCCTTTGATATTTTGTTATGATGGCCCTTGCAAAACTAACAGTTACCAA
>NW_021702869.1:0-822 GCF_005190385.1 Monodon monoceros
TCTCTGCAGGGCCTCGCTCCCATGCATCGTCCTCACAGGGGCCCAGGGCTTACTCTAAACCCTGGAGCCTCCCAACCCTCTATCAGGGCCGCCCCGTTGTTCCCACCAGAAGCTCAGCCCCCGTCCTCAGGGGCCTGTGTTCCTGTCCACACAGTGTGTCCCAGGCCTGCCTTGTGAGGCAGCCTCGCTGGTCGGAGCCCTGGGAACCTTCCCTTCCTCACCAACTCCCCTCCTCCTGCGGCTGCCCCTCCCACCCCGCATCCCCCATAGGGACCCTCGACTGTGGCTGGCTCTGGCACTTCCACTCTGGGGAGGGGCACAGGAATTATTCTCTGCCTCCCCCATCAGCCAGCACCTTGAAAACAGAAATTCTGCTTTTGTGTATTTACTCATTTAGGCTGGGCCATGCATCATGTGGGATTTTAGTTCCCCCACCAAGGATTGAACCTGCCCCCTGCAGTGGAAGCCCTGAGTCTTCATCTCTGGACCACCAGAGAAGTCCCAGAGATTCTGCATTTAAACTCTGTATCTGCCCAGTTTCTGTGTCCTGTGTTCCTGAGCGGTACGTGTTCATAGAAGGGAGGTAAGTTGTGTGGACTCTCTTTTCTGGTTGTTGGCTGAGTATCTGATGTCCACTGTAGGTCACCTAAGGGCCGAGACCAAGTACGCTGTTCCTGCTGCGACCCGTGCTTCTGCTACCACATACTGCACAGGGTAAGTACCTCAAAGTCCTAGCTGAACAGCTAATAGAGAGACAGGTCTCACCGCAAGATGCTTCTCCACCTGCATGTTACACAGAGGTGAAAAGTAGGAACTGCAGCC
>NW_021702869.1:832-1089 GCF_005190385.1 Monodon monoceros
GCTGTTTCCATGAGGCCTTAGTCGCCGTTCTGCTGTATTTTAAAGGAAGTAACCTTTTCAGGACTACTAGACCCCTCAGGTATGCATCATTTCCCTCCAGGATCACTGAGTAGCCCCAGACCCCTGTGGGCCTGCTGAGTAACATCAAGTCCCATAGGTCGGTCCCTCGGAGGTCCTCTGTGTATGCCGAGTTATGGGCAACACACTGCATGTTCCATAAGGAGAGCTACATTCCAGAGCCCTCGAAAAGCCTCAGG
>NW_021702870.1:0-15642 GCF_005190385.1 Monodon monoceros
GACTTTTATTATACATAAAATATCATTTTAGAGTATTCTGGATATTTACTACCTTAGCATTCAGTTACAGAAGAATGGTGAACACAGGAACACACATGGATATGGTCTCTCTTTTTTTGTTATTTTTGTGCTCAGCTAGTAAATATTTTGATTACATGTAAAAATTATTTCTATATCTATCTATAGCTTTTCAAAATGCAGAAACTTTAAAAATAACAAATATATATCTTTTATCAAAATACAGAAACTGAAAATAACCATTAGCTGAACTTCATTTTTTTGATTCCACAATATAGCAAAAGGCAATGTACAATATAATCTAACAGAATCTGAATGATATAGATAAGATTTTCTGTTCTTAAAATAATCTTAATGCATTTTGAAATGTAGTTCTACATATTTTAAGGCTCAGTGAAGTGCAAAGGTCTCCAAGTAAAGTAACTCCCAAGAATGATTATAGTACTCAGTAACTCGAAGACCTAGATTAAGTAAAACCTCTCAGATATTAGATAAGAGAAAGTAAATAGAAATATAATATTTGGAAAGAACAAATGACTTTGTGGAGTAAAGGTAGTGACCATTTTCTAATGGTCCTTATAGGAAAATATTTTGATAGAAGTCCTGCTTCGACTTTTTCTTTCCTTACTTTTTGCCCTTGGGTCCTTTGGGGCATTTTTTATTTATTGTTCTAAAAGTATACTTAGAGCATATATTGCATTAAGGAAACCATAGTGAGTATTGTGTGGCATAATGCTCTTAAGCATGTATTGTGCACTTTAGAAAAACTATAATAAATCAAACAGGTAAAATATGAAAATAAATAATCAACAAATTAATATATTATCACTGCCATGAGAGGCAGTGATACTATATTAATGGAGTTTAAACACAGACAATTTTTAATGAGAGAGAGGAATGAAAGCATTATGAAGGAAGTGGCATTTTGGTGAGGTCTTGAAATGTCGATGAGCCTTAGAAACAATGAAATAAGAAGGAAGAGATGGATCAGAGAGATGAAAGAACAGACACACAGACCTCTGTGTGGTAAAGTAGAGCAAATATTCAGGGATCTGCAGGTAGATCTTTGGAACTGATTAATCAGTAGAAATCTGCCATCCACCACCTTAACTATATCTATGATCAACAGTCACAGCGAGATGATGTGAGCAGCCCGTCACTCTACATGAGGCAGAGCTGGAGTGTTGCCCACGTATCCCAGTTCTAAACCACCCTTAATTTTTCTGCACTTTTGATCAAATTTTAAAACACTTGAAGATTAGTGGGAGAGCATTGCCACTAATAGTAGCAAAAATGGAAAGGTATGTTGAGTTGAGCCTTAATTCCTTGCAAAATTTGATCATTTTTACTGATCAATCATAGAAAGTCCAAGAGATTTTGGATAATTGACAATTTTGACTTTGCATGTGTTTGGAGTTGGCTTTGTTTTGTTTTCATTTTCTGACATTAAAAATGAATTTTTCGTTTTTCCTTAGTACTATTTGATGTTTAAATCCTACATGGCCACTTTACTATCTAAATTTACATTCAAGTAGAAAAACACATCAACCATTTTAAAATAATTTATTGAATCTCTCTCTCTCAGGATAGGATATTTTATGCTGTGGTACACAAAGACAAAATCTCAGAAGATTAACACCACAGACATTTAGTTCTCGCTGTAAATCAGTGGGAAGCTCTCAGGCAGCTTTCTCCTACTTAATGGCTTGATATTCCCAGCTGCCACATTGTATTACACTTCCATTTGTTACTGGTGAGGAAGAAGAAGACAGGGACCAGGCAGTGACTCTTAAATGCTTCTATCCTGAAATGAAGCACATTTCCCCTCACTTTTTGTTGACCAAAGAAAATCTCAAGTGACCTCATCTTACTTCAAGGGGGCATATACATAAAAGAAAAGAAACAAGTAAGGTAGTAATAATGTCTACCACCTATTAGTTATTGTTTTTAATTTTTATTTATGGACATATTTAAATTATTCAAATTCCCCTTTATTGTCTTACATAGATGTGTGATATCAGTTATCAGGTACCTAGAACATCATAAAAGTTAATTATTTCTATCTTCCTCCCCAGTTTGCATTTCTTACATGCAGAATTTTCCCACTTCTATCAATTTATGCGGTTTTTTTTTTTAAGATTTCTTTACAGGAGATTTTCAAAATTATGTCATTTCATAAATGATTTACTAATTTTAGTTAATTTCAAATGGTGAAAAATAAAAGCAGAGAAAGTGTTTCTTAACTTTTGGCCTTAAGTATATGGTAGATTCACGTTTTGAGAAACTCAGTATACATTTTGTTATATCTCCTACATGGTCACACTTATATTAACACTCATTTGTCATATTCTGCCAAAAAATTATTTGTAAGTACCAGTAGATCCAGACCATTGCTATAACAATACCCGGTACGAGTTTTATTAGTTTTTGACCTGTGCAAGCAAGACATTTTTCACAATCCTCAAAATTACTTATTTGTCAGAATACATATCTCCCTCCCCGTCACCAATACCTGGGTCATATACTGCAACAACATTTACAGGGAAACATTTTTTCTCTTTTGAGATTAAAATAAAACTAACATACACATTAGACAATGCAAATGTTCACTGTGCTAGAAATCAAAATTCCACATGAAACACGTTTCCACAAAAAGCAATGCAAATTTTCAGAAGAGATTCACCTACATCCCAGGCAAACTTAAAATTGGGAAAATTGTGGACTAAATAACTTTGAAAGTGCAACTTTTTCCTCCAATGCATCAGCCCTTCTTCCTTGTTTCAGTCCATTTTAAACTATTTTTTCCACTGTTAAATTACAACCATGTTTTATTCTATAACTGACTTCAAAATGATGTCCATATAAATGACAGCACTCATCTTTAACTTGAAGGTAATTTTGCCAAAGTAATTCAAGTGATATACTCGCTCACTAATGTTTGAATATTATGGGCATGGTTTACTTAAAAATGTGTAAATTAGTATGTTTTCCTTTTCAAAAGTGAAGTTGAAATAAAACTATATTAATATCTTTACTAAAATGTTACTTCGTGCTGTAAAAATGTGTAATTTCTCTTTTTGTACCATTTCAAATGACCAGGGTCTTTAATTTCAGAAGGAAAACAATACTATAATAAACAGGTTATTCGGCATGACACTAAATATCACTTATATGAACAGCTCTACATAACTTTCAACTATTTTTGGCAGTAATAAATTGGGAGGGTCTTTAAAATATTAAAATTCTGTACTACATTCTACCTTTTACACAGTCTTGTTTTCAAGGATATTACAGATTTAACAATTCTTTCTGTAACTTGAAAATCTAACACTATAGTTCCACTTCTATCAATTTCTCGTTGTACCAAACTTTGAAAAAGATTTCTCTATCAGATACTCAAAAGGTAGGCATTTTGATACTTATAATTAACATTCCATCCCATTCAACCAGCAGCCTTGCTACATAACCAGATGCCAGATGTCATTAGAACTGTTGCCACTCCATCCTGCATAAACTGAATTCTTTGCTTCTTCTTATATCTTAACTTGGGACTTCTTTACTTTATTAAAGAGATGGAGGTGTAATGTTTATGTTCTGATTAAAGGTGCTTAATCACACCTGTTTTATCCCCCTCAAAAAACTCATCTTTAAATCAACAGGCAGACTAGGGTGTGTGTGTTTGTGTGTGTGTGTGTGTGTGTGTGTGTGTGTTATAGAGGATTGAATAGGAGGAGCAATGCTTAACTGCCCAAATAATTTGAAAAATGTTCTAAGAGATCAAAGTAAATCTCTCTATCAAAAGAAATGCTACCTTTGTATATGTTTTAAAGGCTTCTTTTCAGCAACACTTCTTAGAACTTGTGACATTCTCATGTGACTTTATAGATATAAAGAAACTTTAAGCTTCCTACCTTAATATTTCTTTTAAATCCCCTTAATCTTTTCAGTGAGATTAAGTTTTACTGAGAATGGATTCTGAGAGAGTAGCATTTATTTTGTGGTGCAGGGGATACCTGGAAAATCAGAGAAAAAAATAGGATGTTAGAAATTTCAATAATAACTAACAATTTTATTTTATGTGTTTCTACTTACATTTTTATACCCACGTATACCTACTTGTTTGAAGTACCATTATATTAACCAGAATACTCTATTGCTTATACTTTCATGAAACTACTTCACAAACATAATTGTGGCCCAAAATGATTTCTCTTCTGAAGACTCTTCTACATTGTAGCAAATTAATATACTGTTTTTAGAATAATTTTAATGATGGGAGTCATTCACAGAAAAGAATAAATTACACACAGTAATGTACTCTTATGAGACACATCAGAACATTGCATTTTAAAAACACTTCAAATGCATAGAAAATTGCAATATTAGCATTTTTCTACTACATCATAATATTAATAAAGGAAATAACCTTGAATCACTAATGCTAAAATGAAGTTAGGTGACATTTTTTTTTTTTTTTTTTGCGGTACGCAGGCCTCTCACTGTTGTGGCCTCTCCCGTTGCGGAGCACAGGCTCCGGACACGCAGGCTCAGCAGCCATGGCTCACAGGTCCAGCCGCTCTGCGGCATGTGGGATCCTCCTGGACCAGGGCACGAACCCGTGTCCCCTGCATCGGCAGGCGGACTCCCAACCACTGCGCCACCAGGGAAGACCCTAGGTGACATTTTATGCTTTTTTGTACATATTTTAGTGTAACAAAAAGACAGATACTGCAATGTTATATTCTTTTAGAATGAAGAAATAGATGCATCATATATAATCTGAAATAAATAAGACAGGATAAGAAAATTTGTTCAAAGCCCTGTGCCAGATCAGAAAAATTATAGATTTTTTATATAGAGTTCAATAGCAAGGGATTCAGTACAAATATACCCAAGCTATATTCAATCTTTGTCTTTAGTTTCCAGTGGTTTCTTTTTTATATGTCTGGCATGGTTATTTTTGGTTTTCATTTTGTTTAATGTTTTATTATTTGGAGTTCCCAGCATTTCTTGAATTTGTAGGTTTACATATTTCAGCATAGTGGGGACTTTTTCAGCCATTCTTATTCTTTTTCTTTTCTTTTTTTTTTTTCTTTCTTTTCTTTTTTTTAGTACTGTATTCTTTGTCTTCTTTTTCTGGGACTCTGATGGCACAAATATTAATACTTTTGTCACTGTCCCATAAGACTCTGATGCTCTACTCATCTTTTTTTCACTACTTTTTCTCTCTTTATTCAGATGTACAATTTCTACTAATCTATGTTCCAGTTCACTGACTCTTTTCTTTGTTATCCTCATTCTGAATTAAGCCCACTCAGTGAAAATTTTTATTTCAGTTATTTCATTTTTCAGTTGTAAAATTTCTATTTGATTCATCTTTATAACTTTCATTTCTTTGCTTAGATTTTATGTTTCCATTAGTTTTAGTAGTTTTCATTACTACTTAGTAGAGCAGATTTTAATGGCTGCTTTAAAGTCTTTGTCAGATAAATCCAACATCTGAACATTGGTATCTGTTGATTGGATTTTCTAATGTGAGTTGAGAATTTTTTTATTCTCTGTGTGCTAATTTTAGAGTGTATTCTGACCTTTTAAAATACTATGTATGAGATGCTGATCATATTTAAATACTGTTGAGAATATTGGTATTTTGTTTGTTTTAGCAAGCAGTTAATCAGGTTAAGTCTGGCCACAAGTTCCAACCTGCCTTCTGTGGGTTGTGTTTTTAATGTTCCTTCAGTTTTCAAAGGTTTGGTTGTATGATTCACACCAGTCCTGGATGAGAGCCACCTGTGTCCAAGCTGGGAGATAAGTGGTGCTCTGTCTATTATTTCAATTATGTTTGCCTTTGGTATGCTGAATAAGACCAGATCCACATCTATGCAGCCCAGGGTTGAGTCCAGGAATGCACTGAACATTTGATGAGGTCACCTTACTGACCTCCTCCTTCTCTGCCATCTCTCCTGTGCATTCTACTTTCCTGAAACTCCCCTTCTCATCCCTCTTGCCAGAAAGCCAAGGTGTAGTTATTGTGCTCTGCAGTGGGCAGTTACACTCGCACCTGGAACCAAGCAGCAAAAAGACAAAGAAGGAAAAATAACAACAATGGGAGTTGGTCCCACCCTCTTGGAATTGTTATTCTAGCAAACAGAAAGTAACCCTCCCTCAGAGTTTTGGCTAATGCCAGCTACCCTTGCCAACAGCTTCCACCACCACCATGGAATTGTTTAGGGGCCAGGGTGCACACTAAAGAAGAAAAGCCAAAAAAAAAAAAATGGGAACAAGGGTTTCTGTATTCTCTCTGAGCATTAGCAATCTCCCTCTCCAGTCTGAGTTGGAACTTGATTTCTTCTGTAGCTCTCTGTATTTCCACCCCAGTGGCACCCATTTCTCCCAGGCTGTGGACACCAGAGGGAAAATAATGGCATACCAGAGGGGGAAAAATACTCAGTTATTTTGGTGTTATTTTGAGTTGTGATCTTCTACCTTTTCTATTTTGTGAGGTGTCAGACAGCTTCTGCATGCTTTCTGTCTAGGTTTTATAGCTGTACTCAGTGGGAAAAACTGGATGGAATGTGATTATTCCTGTTGCCTGGAGCCAGAGCTTGTTTCTTGTCATCTTCTTGAGAACAGTGTCTCTATCTTTATTTTTATATTCCCTACAAGCAATTAAACTCCATTTTTGTTGTTTTGAAATCCTAGGAATTTATAGCATTTTCAAAAGATATGAAAACAATTTTGATCCTTTAGAATAGAATTTTTATCATTTGTGAGGATTTGCTCATTTCAAACAATATTTCATTGTTTTATATAATCTGATTGCACATCAATAATTTTTCTTTCTGGTGCAATATTTTCTTTGGAATGTATTTTCAATTAATTTTATTTTATTAGATACCTATTTTTTTAATTTTGTCTTTTTAATTTAGTAAATATTTCAATTTTTTTCCATTTAATAGGCCTAAATATATCTGGATTTGCAATGCTATAACAGTATATGTTTGTCTATTTATACATATATTTTGCTTGTTTACATATATGTCAAGTCTAATTCTCTCTCCACTTTTTCTATTAGTGTTCATACTCTTGTCTATTCAAGAATTTTTTTCATATGCATTTAAAATTATATTAACCAACCATCTTCCCCACCTCCACATAAAAACCAAAACACTATTGGCATTATAACTTGAATTGCATGAAACTACATTAATGTGTGAGGCCTGAAATTATTACAATATTGAGTCTTTCCATACAGAAGCATAATCTGACATGGTCTGGTAGACTCTTAATTATTTTAGATGTTGCTTTCTTCCTTGGTCTTTAATATGAAAAAAGATTTATTTATTGGGCTAAGATATCTATCAATAATTTTGATAATGTGCATGAGTTTATACTCAAATTTGCCCACCTATATTGTTGACATTTGCATTATAAGAGTATTTGTATGATGTCACTTTATCTGCTTGAGATTCTTTCTTATGCCAGTTTGAGAATATGGTTGAAAATAAGTTGGGATGAAAAATAGAACAGACAGTACATTTTCAGCCTTGGGTTCATTGTCACCTTGGAATCACTTTTATTAAGACACTATTACATTTCTTCCAAAAACTTTTAGTGAATAAAATCCATGCTGCTCACTAGTGACCCCAGGGAGATCCATAAAGGATGGTGTGTTTTGGATGACAGTAGATGTCTTATAAATGTGGGAGCAATACAAATTGATGGTGTTTCTTCTCCTCAGCTGACAAGGAGATACACTTGATGTATTTGTTCTAGGCTTAAATTTTAAGTCAAATTTGGCAGGAAAATAAAAATACAGGAACTGAGAGGGAGACACTTCTATTGTGCTGGATTTTCTGGAACACTCTCCAGTGTCCATGATGCTGGTGATGGATTGTAGTTTCCATGTGCTTGATCCCCCTTAACAGAAAGCTTTCTTGGCTTCACCATTCAGTCAGTTGCTCAGGACAAAAAAACTTCAGTCTGTGTCATCTGCGACTACAATATTTTACACACAATCCAGTGTACAATCCACAAGTATGTCTTTGAGCATTTCATCTCTAACATCTCAGAAAGCTGACATCTTCTGTTGCCTCCATTACACTTTGACCCAACACTAAGACATCTGTGCGGATTCCTGCGTGATTCTCCTAAGGGGTCTCTCCACCAACAATACAAATAGTAAAACTGTGGTATGTCACCAGTGATGCCCTCCAGTTATCACCTCCTTTGCTGGTAGCCTGCTTAGCTACTTATTACAATGCAAGAAATGCCTTTAACATATGGGCTACCTCAGTGACCTAATCTTTTCTTTCCACTACAGTCACAGCAAACACTATTAGTGGCCAACTTTTTTTATATAGAAGTCATTTTCATGCTTCTCCAGTTCATCTTTCATTCAGTGGTTTGCTATATATTATGCCAAAAGTGGAACATGTTACAAGTAGTTGTACTTTAAATTCAAATTAAAAAAAAAAATCTTTCACATTGAAAATTTTTTCTAATGCTGGTTTAAAAAAATGTTTTTAATGTTTTCTATACATACTCTTTGTCAGTGGTTACAGACAGCAAACTTTTACTTGTTGCCCTATTATTTTCTTAATAGTATCTAAACCATTTTCGCCATAACAAGAAAAATAGATATTTCTTTAATTTTTTTGTGGATTTGGGTATTTTGTTATTAAGTAAGAAATTTCAAAATAGAATTCTAAATATTTAGGATTGTTGGATGAAATTGTATTAAAAAATGAATTAACAGTTGCATGCTTTTAAATATTGCTGAAAATGCTCTCATTTCTCTCTTCATATTTAAGATGCTTAGTTTTTGTATGTCTTACTGATTTTTATGGCTTGATAAAATCATTAGTCAAGTACCCATATTTTAAGTTGTTGTGATTTTAAGTTTTGAGATTCTTATCATATTAGACTATTATTCTTATGCCATAATGTGGCTGAGGTAGTCATACTGTGAGAAATATTAGCAATGCCATTTTTTTTTTCACTTGCATTCTCATTGCTTCTAATTTCATTCTACAGGTGTTGTTCTCTTGTTTTGTTTTGTGTTTTTACTTTGTCAGTTTTGAAGGGCAAATGTTATTAACTTTATAAAATATTCTTAAATCAACTTATTTGGACACACTCAACAGCAGAAGGCATCACAATATACTGAAATATGACAAGTAGTTTGGGAGCCACAAAGGTGTCCTGCAGTCACTGTGAATCTCCTTCTTTTCCCTCTGGGTACCTTGGGCACAGTACGTGCCCTATGGAGTGAATGAGCACACCTACATCAATTTGAATATTAAACATTTTAGGGCATGATTCTATTTTTTCTTATACTTAGATAAATATGCATGTAAGGTGAGGTTCTGATATTTCTTTCTGCATATTGGATTTTTTTCTGCCCTGAGTATGTATTACCATAATTTTTGAAATCCTTATAGATTGTTGGGTGATATGACTTGCAGAGCAATATGATTACTACTTTTTTCATATTCCTTTTCTCTCTTTTCTTCTAGATGATATATGTCCTATAGGATTTGACTGCTGTTTTAATGACTCTTTTTTTTTTCTATTATTTTTCAAATTCTTTCTCATTTAGATTGTTACATAACATTGAACAAAGTTCCCTGTGCTATACAGTAGGTCCTTGTTGGGTATCCATTTTAAATATAGCATTGTGTGCATGTCAATCTCAAATTCCCTGACTATCCCTCCCTCTACCCTTCCCTCCTGGTAACCATATGTTCATTCTATGAGTCTGTGAGTTTGTTTCTGTTTTGTAAATAAGTTCATTTGTATCATTATCAGATTCCTCATATAAGCCATATTATGCAATATTTGTCTTTCTCTGTTTGACTTACTTCACTCGATATGACAATCTCTAGGCCCATCTATGTTGCTGCAAATGGCGTTATTTCACTCTTTTTTATGGCTGAGTGATATTCCATTGTATATATGTACCACATCTTCTTTATCCACTCATCTGTTGATGAACATTTAGGTTACTCCCATGTCTTGGCTTTTGTAAATAGTACTTCTATGAACATTGGGGTGCATGTAACTTTTTGAATTAGAGTTTTCACCTCTTCTGAATATGCCCAGGAGTTGGATTCCTAGATCATATGGTAGCTCTATTTTTAGCTTTTTTAAGGAAACTCCATACTGTTCTCCATAGAGGTTGTACCAATTTACATTACCACCAACAGTGCAAGAGTGTTCCCTTTTCTCCACACCCTCTCCAGCATTTATTATTTTTGAATTTTGGATGATAGTCATGCTGACTGGTGTGAAGTGATATCTGATTTTAGTTTTGATTTGTATTTCTCTAATAATTAGTGATGTTGAGCATCTTTTCATGTGCCTCTTGGCCATCTGTATGTCTTCTTTAAAGAAATCTATTTAGGTCTTCTGCCCATTTTTTGATTGGGTTGTTTGTTTCTATTATTATTTTGTTCCATAGGCTAACCAGAAACACAACCAGAGATTCCAGTCATACCAAACTTGCACATGTTGCTGACACTAAGTCATGATGATACTTTAGTGTCATATGAATAAGACTGTTTAAAATGATACACAGTAATTTTGCACACAAAGCTATTTTTAATAATGGAATGGAGCCATTGTACAGAAAATCCACTTAAAAATTTATTTTAAAGTTATCTGTAGGAAATTTGCCAATTAGTACATTATTTTCTCTAAATCACTTTCTATATTAACTCAAAAACCACTTTATATCTGATTCTATAACTTTGCTATTGCATGTACTTCTTTTTAACAAAGAGTATTGGAGAAGCAGGAGTCAATATTCTGCACAAAGCAATCACTAAAATACAAGCTGACACCTGATTTAGTCTTCCTTTTTCCAAACAACACTACATAATCAAGGACAGAACTTTAAGAAATATCTTCTGTCTATGTTGAAAGAATGAATCAACTGTAAAACCATAAATACGGCACAGAAGAACAAGAGAGTGATTCTAGAATTCCTTTAGTTGATAAGTAGAAATACAATATATTGTAGATGGAAACTCCTAAAACAGTTTTATACAAGAAAGCAGAAATTGTAGATGTGAATTGTTATTATAAAGAACAGCAAAATTAAATTATGTTAAAAATTAGACCAAAGGAAAACAGAAAATCAGGTGATTCTTGGCAAAAAGCCATGAGATCTGTATCAGATTATGGGTTTTGAAATACAGCCAACTCTGAAATGTTTATAAATGTCCATTTGCTACTGACCCTCTCATGGAGACTAGGTATAGACTACAAGCATCTAGTCAACATAGGAGTATGATAGGAAATACCACTAAGAATGTAAAACAATAGTAACTTGGTCATATATATAACATGCATGAAGAGAGAAGAATGGCAAGGGAGTCTTGCACAAATGAAACAGCCCCTTCAATTCAAATAACTACACTGAGGGTATGTATTTTATAATTTTAATTTCAACAACTTCCCTTTACAATGCCATTAAATAAAGCAGAATAAATCAATAAAAAGTAACTAACATATAGATAAGAAATCATTCAGTTTCATGTAAGTCTAACTAAATTTCAAAATCCTTAAATACAATTAAAAAAACTATCATATTCTATAATTTAATGTGAAATCTAGTAAATAATTTTCCTCATAATTAAAAAGTCAATCATTATTTGAGGAAATTTTTTTATATACTTACTTATTTTCAAATGTTCTAGGAAACTACTACCAGAAATTTCAAGTAGATGTTCCAGTGGGAAAGCCTGTTATAAAATTTTTAAGAAAGTGAAATTTTAATAAGGTCTATGTTATCCTCAGTTTTTCTTTTTTGACCAATTATAATGTTGAGCTAAAAAGAATAGACTGCCAGTTATTTTTCCAGCAAAAGTGGGTTTATTTGGGATCAGCAAATAATTGCAATTCAGGGTCTTCAATCATGGTGAGACCTATGCAAGTCCCTGCAAAAATGGAAAGGGTAACTCTTTTATAGAGGGGGAAAGGGAGTTGGGAGAGCTAAAAAAAGGTCCATGGCTTTTGGTTGGCTGAGTTGTGACCAGGAAAGAAGAGGAAGTCTTTCTTCTTCCTGTTGGGCTCTGCTATCCTAGTCAGGCATGAGGGCTCCCCTTTCTGATCTCAAGACTTTAAGTGAGATTTCCCTTTATTAAATTTTTACAGTAAGAAAAACATAGCAGCGTTTGCTGTTCTTCCAAGAACTTTTGTCAAGAATATCAATATAATTACTGTACTTTTATTTCCATTAAATCATGTAACTGATCTCCCACAGTAGGGAGGTACACCTGTTCTTCTCAGTTATGCTCCTCTTACTTAAACATTTCATATTCGTGTGTATTATTAATTACTTCGAATGAAATTGTATAGAATATAAATTTTGTAGCCATATATGTGGCTGTCTTTACCTGTTTCCAATATTTCACACTTAACCCCAAAAACATATGGGAGTTTTTGATTAAATATTTTTGGGGACAGGTTTCAAAACTGTGAAAATGAGCAATCATTATGTTAATAATAAAAATAACAAAATTATGTTGGATTGTTATTTTTTAAATGCTTTCATGCACATTATTTCTATCCCCTCTCCATTCCTTTCTCTCTCTCTCACAGACACACACACACACACACACACACACACACACAAAGAGAGGCATTAACCTCTATTTTACAAATGGAAAATCATGATCAAAGAGGTCCAATAATTTGAGTAACCTCAAATCACACCCAGGAATTCAGATAACAAAATTTGATATGTTTTCAGAAGAATAATGCTGATGTTTTGGATTGTTTCTTTTGGCAAGGGATATAGTAAAATATTAATTCAAAATGAATAAAAATTACTTCTAGTATTGTTGATTAGTGCATTGTTGTGCCTATTTTGAAAACTGTAATATATAATATAATACAATATAATAATATTATTGCATACAATAATATTAAATTGTAATATTTTAAAGGATCATACACCTTTATTTGTAATCATCTTTGTAAAATTTTGAGTATAGAAAATGTAACAGAAAGGAATTAAAAGAAAATAAATTAAAATAGCAAACTATTATTTTGTAAAAGACACTATTCACATGGTCAGTCTTGAAAGTTCAGAGATTTTTTTTAACATCTTTATTGGAATATAATCGCTTTACAATGTTGTGTTCATTTCTGCTGTATAACAAAGTGCATCAGCTATATGTATACATGTATCCCTATATCCCCTCCCTCTTGCATCTACCTCTCACCCTCCCTATCCCACCCCTCTAGGTGGTCACACAGCACCGACCTGATCTCCCTGTGCAGTGCAACTGCTTTCCACTAGCTATCTATTTCACATTTGGTAGTGTATATGTGTTAATGCTACTCTCTCAGAAAATTCTGGATTTTAAACTATTAACAACCTGTATAAAGTAAACTTTGGTATAAAATTAATGTTTTTAAATATGTAGAAAAATAACTAAAGCCTATATTATGTTATATTATGAACTAATCTTGAAAACTGAAAGGAAACCAAACCTCCAGAGTTTTACATGAATCTTTTTATAACTGTTGGAGATATTTCAGTAATTTTTACTGTCTTAATCTGCCATGTTGTGACTCTTGCCAAAATGGGTTTTTACTCACTGTAGCTAGTTACAAGTGGTGGTTTATTTTTTCATCAAATATTGTATATAATGTCCATTTCTTTCAGAAGCATATATCATTCCATGTATGAATACTAGTTCAGAAAATGAAGAATTTGTATGACAGTATTCCAGCATTAACAATGGGTCCTCAGCAGAAGATTTTGTGTATTGTTTATAAACATTTTGCAAGCATTTTCTCATTTAAACTCCCTAGTCTTAAATGAACACACTGTCATTACCATGATTATACAAATGAGGACATTTTGACAGGGAGAGTGCAAATCTTTGTCCAATATCACACAATTATATAAATGTGGTGCATTCCTTCTTTAAAATTCTTCCTACTAAGTTTCTCAATTCTCCTCTTTGCTAAGTGGCACAAACGTCACTCCTTTTAGGTACCTGAAACCAGTATGAAATGTCTACTAGGAAATTGTATTCAATTATAATTATATAAGCCTATACTAATCTAGCTTCCATGGGACATTCTCAAATGTAGTGATATTTTTCATACTTCTTATATATTGGAATTTCAAGTAGTTCCATAACTGTCCATGACAAGAGACTTTATTAGAATTTTTTATACTTTACTTGTATCTGGTTAGCTGCCAATAGTGATATAGTGAGCAAACTGTAAAGCTAGTTATCACAAAGTCCATTTTTTTTTCTCAGAAAGGAATCTTCAGACTCTTGGACACCTATAGTTATATATTCCAGGCTTAACTAGTTCTGTATTATGTGCTTTATATTTAAGGGTTTCATTTATAGCTAATATAAGTATGAAAATGTGTTTGAGTGTATTTGAGAGAGAGAAAGAGATTGAAAAAGAAAGAATAAACATAACTAGATCTTCAGGGTGTCCACCTTTTATAACCAATTTATTCAATTTTAATATATTCATTTGAATTTGGGACTACTCAACTTAGCAGAAAAACAATTGTATTAATTGTATCATCTATGAGAAAAGATAAAGGGAGATTTAAACTACATATGTTTAGCTTATGTCAGGCAACAATCAAAAGTTGTCTAGCTTGCTCTGTGAAGAAAGGTTTAACTTTGAGAAAAGCAGTGAAACCACTGAGACATAATCAAACTACATGAAACTTAAAGAAATTCTGTTAAAATTCAAGGAAACTCTCCCACTGAAGTCAACACCCATACAAGAGTTGAAAGCACACACTTGGTGGCTACAAACCATAATCTGCTAAAATAACACTGTTACCATAATTTTCATTTTATTAGCTTTGTATATAATTTGTAATTTTATTTAAGTTTATTGTTGAATTGAGTATGCAAGCCTATGATATGTATGCCAAATTTTATTTTTATGCATTTTAAGTAACATCATAGAAATTTTGGTAACATTATGAAAATTTAAATCAATAATTTGGATCTCTAAGAATTTTCCCATTAATAGTTTTTAATCATACTAAAGAAATATTGATACAGTCTAAATTAACAAATTAATAATACTTATTGTAAAATACTGTGTTACATACCTTGCTTTGTTCACTTAGTACATATACACATATTTCAAATATCAACAAGTAAATTTTTACTAAATTATCTATAATGTAAATCAATCAGAGTCACACAATCTCTCTATCTTACAATATTTAAGCTTAAACTCTGAAGATTAGGGACATGTCTGAAGTGAAAAAATTATTATGAAAGAGCTGGGACTGGAACCCATATCTCCTAATTCATAATTCAATATGCTGCTATCACTGTCATCTTGTACCTCTTAGCATTATTAATTTCTTAAAAAATAAATGTAATGTATGAAATAATTATAGTAGAAAAATTGCCAAACCTTCATGCTAAATACTCTTCTTATGACTTCTTCCCTCATGTTGTCTTACTATGCAGTTTAACCATATATTTTCATTGTACATTTGTGCGTTCCACTCTTCAGAGTGTCATATATATTCTATTTATTTCATTTTACTTCTAACAGATTAAATGTGGCTCAGTCACAGTGTGGCTGCGGATGACAACCCAGCTGCATATT
>NW_021702871.1:0-1959 GCF_005190385.1 Monodon monoceros
TAATAGGAAAGGGAAAGTGGGGAGCACCACTCATCAAAAAAATATTTAAGAAATGTGCTGGCTTCTATTTCAGGAAGGTTTACATCAACACTGTTAACAGACAAATGAAGGAAAAGGAAATGTGGATCATTGGTATTGGTACTTTTCAGAAAGGCTGATTGATAATATTTTCTTGTATTTGAGATAATCAAGGACAGAAAGCAATGTCACAGGATGTGAATTACTCCTCAGGACGGTGAGGAAGGTGCCTATTTTCTGTCTGTTGTACAGTATGTCTGGGAAGTCCCTCCCACACTGAGTCCTTGGTCTTTCTTCCTCTGACCCTTTCACATGACTTTGACTCCTTATTGGCAGGGTCTTTTCCTAAGATTCTTTTGCTGATAATCCAGTCATGCTGTTCTCACACAAAGGCGAGTACTAGAAATAGGCATGTCAGGCTATGACACAGCCTTCCTCCTCCTTTGAAGGGGTAATGACCTTATTCAAGATGCTTTTATTAGGTCTCCTCTGCAAGTTACCGGAGAAAAGTCATTGCATTTCATTCACACAACCATGCTGCCACTTCCAGTCTGGGTGGTTCTTCCAAGTCTCGGTCAACCCCCGTTTTACATGGCTGAGGCGAGGTAAGAAGTTGGACAATGAATTGTAATAACCTGGCTGATTTCTTACTTTGATTTAAAAAAAAAACAAAACTAATCATTATTATTTTTTTCTGCCTGTAAAAGTAGTCATTCCGACCGTAGAAAATACAGGGAAAACATAAAGAATAAAATTAAAATCCCACAAAATATCATCGTTATTAAATTTTGGTATTTTTCCTTCTATATCTGAGTTAAGTTATCTTGTCCCACTGGATGGGTGGGACCAACAAAAGAATTTTCTTTTTCTGTTATGGCCAAATCTACTGTTTCAACCTGGGAGGATCTGTCAGTTTTCTCATAGTGTGCATCACAGAGTTTAAAACTACTTGGAAATACAGCCCAAGCTGGCTGTGCTTCTTCACCTGGTACCTGGCAGTCAGGACTAGAAGCTGGTGACACTTCTTTAATTAAAGAACTGAAGGAGGGAAAAAACAAAAACAAAAACAAAAACAAACAAAAAAAAACCAAACAAACAAAAACAACTGAAGGAGAAGTCTGAACCAACTTGAACTTCCTCTGCAACCTCAAGGGCACAGGTTTCTTTCGAAAGTATGAAAGCCACTGTCTGTAAGTTATCACCTTTTCTCTCACTTTCTCGTGGTTTCATTGACGTGTGATCAGCAGAGTTCACATCAGGCACCTCTTCAGGCTCAATTATTTCTTCCGCTGTCTCCTGAAGCTCTAAGCAGGGTAACGGGGCCTTCTGCTGCTGCTCCATTTCACCAGCGGATGCTTCTTCCCAGGGACTCGTGGGCGGTGATACGGTGAGAGTGAGGTCAAGGTCAGAATCCTCCTCTGATAACTCGAGGCTGACTTCCTCTCTATTCACAGATAGGCTGGTTTGTTTGGTAAATGCAGAATTAAATGTTTCAAAACTCATATGTTCACCGTTTAGACCACTCTTGTCATTCTTTAGTTCTGAAGAGCCATCCGAAGCATTCCTCACTGATGGGATGCAGTCAAGTGAATCTTTTTCTTCCAAGGGATCAGGAGCTGACGATGAGACTACTTCTTCAAGCTGGGACGACTCTACAGTGTCTTCCGAAGAGATGCTGAAGAGACTCTGGGTCGACAGAAAACATTCTTGAGAGAGCTTCATTTCTTCTCTGGGTAACAAATAACTAGAACTTTTAACTAGTGATAATGCCTCTGTTACAAGGCAATTATCAGACGGCGATGGTGAGCCTGCAGCAGCCTGCCCTTTCTGTAATGAACACATTTCTTTAGCAAGTATCTCTCTACTCACTGAGAAGGCACAAAGGTACTTAGCACCTTGTTGTCCTGACATTGCCGGAGAGGGAACGTCCCTAAGACCCTG
>NW_021702872.1:0-1444 GCF_005190385.1 Monodon monoceros
CTCAACGTGCCCTGCCGGAAATAGATTAGGGCCAGAAGCAATCCTTCCGTTTTGTGGCCAGCTCCCAAGAAAGCGAGTTGAAGAAAAGAGCTCAGGGGCACTGTAATTCACAAACCTGCAGACTTATGATTGACAGCTATCGTCCAAAAATGTATTGAAGTAAGTTTTCGAAGAGGACTTGCAAGCGGGGCAGAATTTCAGGAAAACGATTTCAGGGGGTAGACTGGAATTGCACTTAAAGCATAGGAAAAGAGGCAGAATGTCGACAATGATGCACTTGGCCAAAAAGGGCGTATGCGTTTTTTCCTGAATATATTCAGGAAAAAACGCATATGCATTATTTGGCCAACCAAGCAAGCGTGTAAAGGAAATCTGCACTATAATGAAGCCTCACTGCCCCCCCGGTCCAAAGGGCCATCTGAAAAAAGTGTAAAATCCAGAAAGGCAGGACAGGTCATGGAGAACAGGGAGACTTGTTATGCTGATGAGCGGTATGTAAATTGCCAATAGCCACTCTGGAGAAGTGTATGGTGTTTCCTGAAAGACGTAGGAAACAAAGCAACACAGCCTATGGCACTTCCACTTATGGTCCTATAGTTTAGGGAAATTAAAATCAAAAACACACAGCCACCCCAAAGTTTGGGACAGCACTGTTTACAAGAACCTCGTCTACGGTACAAGTTAAATATCCGAGAAAGCAAAAAATGGATAAAGAAGTTGTGGCAATTACGTACAATGGAATATCACTCAGCAACGAATTCTACGTCATCAGGCACCTAGCGGCAAAATGACTGGATTTAGGTACGATGATTCTAGGAGAAATAAGTGACACAGAGAAAGAAACATCATAAGATATCACTAATACACGGAATGTAAACTTGGCTACACATGAACTGAATTACAAAACAGAACAGGTTCTCAAATTTAGAAAACCATCTTATGCTTGCTTATGGGGAAAGGTGAGTTGGGGTGCTGCATAAAACCAGAGTTTGAAATTAGCACAGATACCATTCCATAAGCCAAATATATAATAGAAAAAACCTACTCCTTGCTCAACGAAATGGACTCAACACCCCATATTCAACGCCTGGGAATATTCCTGACAAGTAAGAATCTTAAAACCCATGGATTTATATGTCTGCATAAGGAAATCAAGCGTGTGTACAGCGGCCTAAACGCAGCAGTGACAATCCGATAAATCCCATTATCAATATAAATTTCAAAAACAAAACACAATGACAGTGAAATAGAGAGCACTTCTTAAATAATTCATTCAGGGCTTGTGATGCAACCTGGATTTACCACATCTACACCCAGAGCTGGGTGAGACATAAGGCTGGACACTTCAGGCTGATAGCATTGGTGAGGTTCGGTGAGCAAACGCAGACCCTTTGAAGTCAAACTGCATGGTACCCATTCCATGGGTCCCAACTCTCCAGGTTGA
>NW_021702873.1:0-1515 GCF_005190385.1 Monodon monoceros
TCAAGATATTGAGAAAATAAAGTTCAGTAACTGATAATACATTTTCTATCTCTACCACCGCAAATTGATAGATAGCTATCTCTCTCCAAAGATACAGATATACAGATATCTCTCTATACATCTACATAGATAATCTCTATGTCTTGATCTCTCTTTATATACATTTATGTATGGATATATTGATCTCTGTCTTTATATATGTAGGTGGATATAGATAGATAGGTACTGACATTGGTGGGTAAATAGGGAGATAAAATTATATAGATACTATTTGTAAACTTATTATCAATAATTAAGAGCCTATAAATACTTATATATCCGTAGTGTCCAGAAGAGAAACTTGTTGCTAAAATATAAAGGTGTATTTTCAAAGCTTCCACCTGCTGCTGCTTTAAGTGGGTAGTATTACTAGATGTGTTTTCTATTGATAGCATGTAGATCTAATTGAATACCACTGTTTGTCATGGAAAATATTAGCCTTCATATTATCAAAGAATATCCACTTTCTTAAAATATGTATCAGCTATATTTTCATATTTGGTATAGAAAGTTTTTTAATACCATCTTTAAAAAATACTTGCCTCTATCTAACTTTATCTGTATGACTTGAATTAAACTTATGTGATATTAATCATTACATTTATAAAGTTACTGATCATTCCATTAGGCAACACTTGGGATCTTAATGTGTAGCTGCCATTTAAAAAGATATATATTTACATGGATGAACTCATTCAATTACCTCAACAAGCCAAATTTATAGATCAGGGATCTAAGTACAAATAAATGAGGTCATACACATAGAAAGTGGTAAGAGTTGGAACTGATTACTCCCAGCAAATTACTTTCCAAGGCAGGATTGTTGCTATCAATTTAGAGTACCCATGAAGGCTAGACCATTTTTCTTGATTAAAATATTGTAACAGTTACTACTATCAAGAAAATCTTAATTAAGCAAGAAAAAAGTTGAATATGAACATGTTTTTACTATAGAATTTTCAAACTATGTACATCTCTACATTTTATTAGTTTAGAAATCTGACATAGGCCAAATAGATTCAACAAATCTGAAGTGTTTTACATACATTATAAAGCAACATTTTATAGAACAATGTATGATCTTTTCTCAATTTTAACATGAAAATCCCTAAATATTTATGTGACAAAAGTGTTTCAACATTTTTGAAAGCAAAATTGGCAGAATTAAGAGGTAAAACAGATCAAGACGATGGTTTAAAGTCTTACAGTAACTGTTAAAACTGATAAATGAATATCAGTAACTATAGACAATGTGAGCAGAACTGTCAACCAAACTGGCCAAATTGACATTCATGGAACAGTATAAGCAACTGTTAAATGGTATATTTTTTGTTTCTACAGACTGATATTCACCAAGGTAGACTAGCTGCTGGGCCAAATAATAATCCAATAACAAATCAATAACTCCATTAAACTTTAAATGATTGAAATATAACAGTCCGTGCTCTGATTACTATCTAGTTAAATTGCATATCA
>NW_021702874.1:0-1989 GCF_005190385.1 Monodon monoceros
TGTCAAAGCCTCGCTCTATTTCTCTTGCTGTGTGGTTTTAAGTTGTGCGTTCTGCTCTTAGAGCGAAGACTATGAAATATGTTTTTATCTTCCAGGAAGTCTTCAAAATCAGTGCTTTTGATAATCTTATTTCAAGGGACTTGGGTACAAGATGTGTTCACATTGCTGAGTTTTTTTTAATTTACTTTTTAATGCTTTGATGCCAGTATTTCTTTTTTTTTTTAACATCTTTATTGGAGTATAATTGCTTTACAATGTTGTTTTAGTTTCTGCTGTATAACAAAATGAATCAGCTACACATATACATATATTCCCATATCTCCTCCCTCTTGAGTCTCCCTCCCCTCCTCCGTATCCCACCCCTCTAAGGTGGTCACAACGCTGCTGAGTTTTTAATGTACAATATGTCTACACTATAGCTATGAGAATATTATGGACAGACCTAAATCTCTGGACCTTTTTTCTTGTCACATTAATTGAAGGAAACAGAGCTTTCCTCAAATCTTTCAGATATTTTTTGAACAGTTAAAAACATTACTTATATGCATAAAGGAAAAGAGAGCATGTTCCACCCTCACCCTCCAAAATAATTAGTAGCCTCCAAAGAAATGAACACCAAATTCTCTTGTCTCTGACCACTAACAGCACAGCTGGAAGACTGTGCTAGTTCTCTCTGGGTGCTCTCACATGACTTTCTTTCCTGGAGTTGTAATGAAGCCCAGCTAGACGCCCCAGGATCAGCTCTATAGTTAACCCAAGTCAGGTTTCCTAACTTGCAGCAAGTGAGCGTACTCACCATGAAGAACCATGATGAGGCTCAGTAGGAAGGAGGGGTAAGGGGATTTGTACACAGTTTGAGCTTGGGTTACCTGATTCTAAGGAACTCAGGGAAGAGGGTATCAGCTCAGGGTTAAAATGTATGAGCTCATGTGAACTAGTGTTTTTTCTAGAGGTTCTAGGAACACAGTGGAGCTTGGGGAGTCCTTGCTGCCTTTTTTTTTGTTGTTTTTTTAAATTTTTTTTGTCTGTGTTGGGTCTTTGTTTCTGTGCAAGGGCTTTCTCTAGTTGCGGCGAGCAGGGGCGACTCTTCGGTGCAGTGTGTGGGCTTCTCATTGCGGTGGCTTCTCTCACTGCAGAGCACGGGCTCTAGCACACGGGCTTCGGTAGTTGTGGCATGCGGGCTCAGTAGTTGTGGCGCATGGGCTTAGTTGCTCCACGGCACGTGGGATCTTCCCGGACCACGGCTCGAACCCATGTCCCCTGCATTGGTAGGTGGATTCTTAACCAATGCACCACCAGGGAAATCCTGTTTGGGTCATCTTTGATTTCTTTCATCAGTGTCTTATAGTTTTCTGAGTACAAATCTTCTGCCTCCTTAGGTAGGTTTATTCCTAGGTGTTTTATTGTTTTTGATCTGATGGTAAGTGGGATTGTTTTCTTGATTTCTCTTTCTAATCTTTCACTTTTAGTGTGTAGGAATGCAAGAGATTTCTGTGTATTAAGTTTGTATCCTGCAACTTTACCAAATTCATGGATGAGCTCTAGTAGTTTTCTAGTAGCATCTTTAGGATTTTCTCTGTATAGTATCATGTCATCTGCAAACAGTGACAGTTTTACTTCTTTTCCAATTTGGATTTGTTTTATTTCTTATTCTTCTCTGCTGTGGCTAGGACTTCCAAGGTTTTGTTGAATAATAGTGGTGAGAGTGGAAATCCTTGTCTTGTTCCTGATCTTAGAGGAAATGCTTTCAGTTTTTCACCATTGAGAATGATATTTGCTGTGGGTTTGTTGTATATGGTCTTTTTTATGTTGAGGTAGGTTCCATCTATGCCCACTTTCTGGAGAGTTTTCTTCATAAATGGGTGTTGAATTTTGTCAAAAGATTTTTCTGTATCTATTGAGATGATCATATGCTTTTTATTCTTCAATTTGTTGATGTGGTGTATCACACTGATTGATAAGCTATTGAATTTTAATTTAACTTTACAA
>NW_021702875.1:0-3568 GCF_005190385.1 Monodon monoceros
AATTGTGGTATCATTTACACAGAGTCAAAGTCCCCCTTTTTAGTTTAGTTTACGGTTCTGTGAGATTTGACAAACACATTCAGTTATGTAACCATCACAGTTGTGTAGCCAACACGATCAAGATATTACAACACTTATCACTGTCACTGAATCTGGAAATAGGCAGGCCTAAGTTTAATTCTTGGATCTGCCATTTTCAGGCTGCTGGTCACTTACTGCTTCCCTCACATCCAAAATATGGCTTCATGTCCACTCTTTGCCAATCCCTTTCCATACTCCCAGAGGACTGGAGCCAATCATTAGTTTTTAAGCTAAGGAAGGTTGGAGATCCTTTAATCTTTTTAAAGGAGCAGTGCTACCTTAGATAAATTATAATCCCTCCTTGTTTTTTTTTTAGAGTTTTAATTAACCCAAGGAAGGGAACATATCTGTGGCAAACTATTTTCCACTCAAATCCTCAGTTAATGCTGCATGCTTTAGTTTCTTCCTCCCTTTCAGTACTATAAGAAGCTTACAGTCAATACTTGCAATCTTTCTTCTGATATGTATATTTTTAGATAGACAGTATCTTTAAGTAGCAGTGTGAGACAAGGCTTGTAAATGTTTTGTCTGATGTTCCATTGCCACCTTTTGTGCATATATCACTCTTCTAAATCTAACTTTGCACAAGTAACCCATGTAAAAAATGTACATTTTTCAAAACTTGTAAATAAAAATAACCTTAAAAAAAAAGACTCCATCACCCTTTTTAAATACCGCAGAATGAATTCCTTAGTCTTTTATCATGGCGATGGCTATTAAAATAGTACATCTTCATATATACCGATAGTCTACTGAAAGTTTGAGAGCACAAAAATTTCTTTATACATTATATTGAAAACGGACAACAAGCAGCAGAATTAGGGTTACCCTTGTTAACAGGGGTTTTTACAGTGAAAACAGCACTGGTTAGATAGAGACCTGGTTCTCATTAACCTCATCTTCCTTTATTCACTACAGGATTTTGGGAAGTTAACTTTGGGCCTCAGCAATCCCATTTATAAAACGGGGATACCTGCTTGTCTGACAATAGGTAGCAGGAATGGATTGCCTTGCGAAGTCCTTTAGGCACCTGTACGATTAGCCAAGGGGACATTAAAAGTACCATAGGTTTAGGGAGAATGGTACTCAGGTTGGAGCAGTGGATTAATAATTCTTTCTTCCAGTGGCTACTGGTACTCAGTGCCTCTGGTCTAGCTCTGATATTTATGTGTTTTAGGGGGATCATCACCATTGTGCAAATCCAAGATTTTGTTTCCTTAAAAAATTAACTGAAATATTAGACTCAGTCTTCAAATAGATTTAGAAATGTACCAAGAAGCATATAAATAGCGCCTCTTAGTAGAATTATTATAATGGAACTCTCACGGCAGGGTTTAATAACAATGGAGGAAACTAAACTGACAGTGGTGGAGGCTGAGCCTTGGGTGCTTGGGTCATTCCGGAAGGGAAGTAGAGAGCAAATCCAATTTAACAAAATGACAAAGCTGCCACCTCACTCAGCTTATTTTCATTATTATTTGCCTTTTGCTTTTCTATTTTTGCAAAGGAGAGAGTTTACAGACAATTCATATATCAAATATGTATCAAATTGCAGGGGATGCTTTGCAAACTAAATAAGCAAGGTTTATTTGTTCCCTCCTTACATATAAGTATATATCATTTTCATTCTTACTTTTTACTCCTTAATTCCATCTGTCCCCCCTTCTTTCTTTTCTTAGACACATTAGTTAAAGGGATGGATTCTTTTTTTTTCTTTTAGGTGAGTAATGGTGAAAAAGGGAGGTGGGTGTAGCTGAATACGGCTTAGGTGTCTGTTGCATTCCATCTGGAATCAGATAGGGCTTTTTTTCATCACCCTGTGACAGCAACAGCCAGAATATAGGATTTGTTTTTTAATAGCACCCTGTGATAGACTCAGAACATTAGGTATGCAAATTCAGTAAGAAAACGTTCTCAGTAATGGTGCTTTATACTATCTAATCAATAATAATATTTATAAATATTTATTGGTTTGACAATTGGTTGGTATATCTAGTGCAAAGGGAAGCATTTCAGAGAAGAATGTGAACGTTTTTGGCAATTTGGTTGCTAAGATAAGCCTAAAATTATTATAAAACAGAGTCTGTAACAAAGCAGTAGATGAGTTTTCTGAACAATCTGAGTTAGAGAAATCAAGATCAATGGAGTCATCGAGATACATTCTTGAAGAGGAAGGAAGTAAGTCTTAAGTAACCTTGGGCAGGATGGGTATGGTATTCACTGCTGGAGTGGAAGAGAGGGTACAATTGGGATGTGAATTTATGTTATCATTAAGATAGTACCACTAGGAGTTACTTATCAAGAATATAAAGTTTCTGGAAGATGACAAAGAACCTGCAAAGAAGTGGTTGGCTTTTACAAAAGAAGATTTTATGAAAAGTATTTAAAATGATAAAAGGACACGTCTTCTCAAGAGTGACTAAAAGAGGCCCTTGTTCACAGCTTACCTGTTCTTAAGTAACCATCAATTTAACAAGTTATTTAGTCTAATTTACTATTAAGCAATAGATAAAACATAGTAAATAAGAAGGGCAGAGTGCAGCAAGAGGTAGCCAGAGGGCAAACTGAAAGCAAGTTGTAAAGACAGAAGGAAAAAATCTACAAAATAGAAGATGGGAATCCATAGTTGCCTGAATCAGGGAAAATTAGCACTCTATATGGTGATGATCTGAAGGATCACATAATACAAACTCTTACATATAATAATTACTCAATACTCAATAAGCGATGCTCAAGATGATGACTATTTAAGAAAATCTTACACGACTCTTAATATTATGAGTCAGAGTAAATCTATAATTAAAAAATCAGTACCTTTCATTATATTTTTTAAAACATCACTCTAAGAAATAGTCCAAAACACTTACCATGTGACCCAGCAATCCATTTCTAGGTATTTACCCAAGAGAAATAAAAACTTAAAAAACCTGTCCACAAATGCTTGTAGTGTTTTTACTCATAGTTACTAAAAACTGTAGGCAACCTTCAACTGGTGAGTGAATAAACAAACCATGATACATCCATACAATGGAACACTACTTAGGAACGAAAGGAATTAACTACTGACATACACAAAAATTGGGGTGAATATCAAATAATGATGCTACATGAAAGAAACCAGAGAGAGAAGCTGCTATATGATTAGATTTATATGACATTCTGGTAAAGGCAAAACTATAGGGACAGGAAACAGCTAAGTATTGCCAGAAGCTGGGAGTATGGAAAGGGATTGGCAAAGAGTGGACATGAAGCCATATTTTGGATGTGAGGGAAGCAGTAAGTGACCAGCAGCCTGAAAATGGCAGATCCAAGAATTAAACTTAGGCCTGCCTATTTCCAGATTCAGTGACAGTGATAAGTGTTGTAATATCTTGATCGTGTTGGCTACACAACTGTGATGGTTACATAACTGAATGTGTTTGTCAAATCTCACAGAACCGTAAACTAAAAAGGGGGACTTTGACTCTGTGTAAATGATACCACAATT
>NW_021702876.1:0-1760 GCF_005190385.1 Monodon monoceros
CCCAGAGCTGGGTGAGACATAAGGTTGGACACTTCGGGCTGATAGCATTGGTGAGGTTCGATGAGCAAATGCAGACCCTTTGAAGTCAAACTGCATGGTACCCATTCCATGGGTCCCAACTTTCCAGGTTTAAGGGATTCTTCCTTCACCTAAAACATGCATGGGAAACGCAGAGTATGGTCCACTGTGCGACCGGAAAACGTTTCCAAATGCATCACAGTTTTCGTCCCCTGGTACTCGGGTTCACCATTCCAGACCCTTTAGTTACACTGTCCCTACCTGGAGAGTCAGTGCCTTTAACCTCCTTTTTGGCACAGTTTGCAATTTCTGCGCAAGATGAACTGGAATAGGGGAACCAATTAGAGACTAGCTGTAGGTGTCTGCACGGGCAAAATTAATGCTCAATTCCCACCAGGAAGAGGAATTAACCAAAGGCTCACCATGCAGTGCCGAAACAAGATTAGGGCCTGAAGCAATCCCGCGGTTTGTGGCCAGCTCACAAGAAAGCGAGTTGAAGAACGGAGCTCAGGGGCACTGTAATACACAAACCTACAGAGTTATAAATGACAGCTATCGTCAAAAAAAATATATTGAAGGAAGGCTGCGAAGAGGACTTGAAAGCGGGACAGAATTGCAGGAAAACGATTTTAGGGGGTAGACTGGAATTGCATTTAAAGCATAGGAAAAGAGGCAGAACGTCGACAATGATGCACTTGGCCAAAAAGGGCGTATGCGTTTTATCCTGAATATATTCACGATAAAACACATACACCCTTTTTGGCCAACCAAGACAGCATGTGAATGAAATCTGCACTACAATGAAGTCTCACAGCCCCACTGAAAAAAGGGCCATCTGAAAAAAGTGTAAAATCCAGAAAGGCAGCACAGGCCATGGAGAACAGGGAGCCTTGTTATGCTGATGGGCAGGATGTAAATTGCCAACAGCCAATCTGGAGAAGTGTATGGTGTTTCCTCAAACACTTAAAAAACAAAGCACCGGAGCGAACGGCACTTCCCCTTATGGTCCTATAGCTTAGGGAAATTAAAATCCAAAACACACAGCCACCCCAAAGTTTCGGATGGCTCTGTTTACAAGAACCTCGTCTACGGTACTATTTAATATCCCAGAATGTGAAAAATGGATAACGAAGTTGTGGTACGTACGTACAATGGAATATCACTCAGCAATGAAATCTACGTCATCAGGCCAGTCGCGGCATAATGAGTGGATTCAGGTACGTTGATTCTAAGTGAAATAAGTCCCACAGAAAATGAAACATCATAAGATATCACTAATGCACGGAATGTAATCTTGGCTACACATGAACTGAATTACAAAACAGAACAGGGTCTCAAATTTAGAAAACCAACTTATGCTTGCTTATGGGGAAAGGTGAGTTGGGGTGCTGCATAAAACCAGAGATTGAAATTAGCACAGATACCGTTCCATAAGCCAAATATATAGTAGACAAGACCTACTCCTTGCTCAACGAAATGGACTCAACACCCCATATTCAACACCTGGGAATATACCTGAGAAGTAAGAATCTTAAAACCCATGGATTTATATGTCTCCATTAGGAAATCAAGCGTGTGTACAGCGGCATAAACATAGCAGTGTAAATCCGATAAATCCCATTATCAAAATAAATTTCAAAAACAAAACACAATCACAGTGAAATAGAGAGCAATTCTTAAATAATTCATTCAGGGCTTGTGATGCAACCAGGATTTACCACATCTACACCCAGAGCTGGGTG
>NW_021702877.1:0-1080 GCF_005190385.1 Monodon monoceros
TCCCACCTCAAGAATACCAGTTCTCAACAATGCCTGAAATTGCCTCTATTTCCTAATTCGAATCCAAGTTCTTCTGACTCTATTCTACTACTCTCCTTAAATCACAGCCGCTTTATGGCCCTTGAAATGTAAGATAGAACATAAATGTAGGTAGAACTGTTTATATCATTTTGAGTTACATGTCCATTCGTTCACATAGCTTTGCTTTTCCTTTTGCATGCCTGGTAACTGTCCGTTCTGCAGTTTTAATGAAAATCAAGTGATACTTACTGGTTAAAGCAGCTTTGGAAAAAATGGCTCTCAGAATGACTGACATACAAAGTTTAATGTACTCTCCTGGTTTATATTCAGCCTTCTCTAATGTTTTATTCTTTCCCTACAAAGGAAATAATACACATTGTCATGGTTTTGCCTTATAGGACTTTCCAGAAACTGTTCCTTATTTAAAAATTTGTACAATTGGGCATCAGGTGCCAGATGACGACACTAGTTTTAAATTCCAGTGTGCTGTTAATGGGTTTCTGAAAGAAAATAAAGATAATGGTGAGTTATTTTTGTTTTTGTTTTTTTTCCTTTACCTGAACTTTGGTATGCATTTTGAGTGGGGTTGGGGATTTTTAACATTTTTAATAGTTCTGACATTAGTGTCAAGTTGTGTTTGGTAACATTAAGGTGGAAATGTCAGATGGTGCTAATAGAGTACGGTGTTTTTCCTGTTTATGGTCACAAACAATTTAGTTTAGTTTGGAAAGTGATTTTTGTGAGAAATATCAACTGAACTAGCTTACTTATCTCTTTTTTAAAAATTTAAATGGAAAAAACATAAAAAAATAAAAATGTTTTTTTTTCCTATTTATTGGTTGCGAGGTGGAAGAAAAGGTTAAGACTCTCAGGTTCTTAGCGTATATAAAAGAGAAGACAAAAAGCAAAGGTTCGGAGTGAGACAGATCCCTAGAAGCAAAACAGAACAAGTGGACCACAAGAGTGGCTTCCTCATCTTATATGTGTTTAAGATATTTTTGCTGCTTTTACACTTCGGGTGCAAGTGAGGAAGAACACTACCACCTCTTACTCTTATCT
>NW_021702878.1:0-1374 GCF_005190385.1 Monodon monoceros
ATAAATGAAGTGATCCCTATAATTGCCCTAATTTACTTCTCTGAGAGTTTCCAGGTCATGGTACAGGGAAGAGAAGTCCAGGCAGATACTGGTGGACTCCCTGACTGATGAAATGGAGCTGACAGTCTGGGAAAACCAAGGTAACTAGAGTTCAAAAAGCAGAGTATCAGAGACAAAAGAAATGCACAAAGAACTCTGGAGATATGCAGAGGGATCTCTTGAGAATTCAACAAAGTATTTGTCAGTACATTTGTGTGAGGAATTACTTGATGTCAGGAAAAGGACCACATGAAAGGATTAATAATAAGAATAACTATATCACACAAGGTTGTAGGAATAGTACCTGTCCTTACAAGTCAGACTGGAAAACCTCATGATACTCAGAAAAGACTTGTCTCAGTAGTTGCAAATAATGCACGCCAGACTAAAGGCTACTTGGACTCCTACCCAACGAACCTTAAAAGCTAGACCTAAAAGAATAAAATTGTTTTGAGTAACTTAATTCCACCCAAAACAAATCCCAAGCATTTTACAAGAATTTAAATATATATATCACACAAGAAACTAAAACTCACAATATCTGGGATCATATGAAAAATTGCCAAGCATGCAAAGAAGTAGGAAAATATGCCCCATAGTGAGGAGAAAAGGCAATCAATCAGAACTAACCCATAATCTATATAGATGTTAGAATTCGCAGAAAAGAACATTTAAAAAGTCATTATACCTGAAGTAAAGTTATTATAACTGTATTTCATATGTGAAAAAACCTAGACTAAAAACTGAAAATGTTAAGTACTGGCATGGAAAAGGTAAAACAGACCAAAATTGAGCTTCTAGAGATTAAAAGCAATGTCTAAATGAAAAAGATATTGAAAGGTTAATGGATGATTAGACACTGCAGAAGAAAGGGTCACTGAACATTAAGGCATAGTAATAGAAACTATCCAAAATGAAACAAAAAGAGTAACAAAACTAAACAACAACAAAACTTAATAGAGCATCAGTGAGCTGTGCAACAACTTCAAGTGGCCTAATACATGTGTACTTAGAGTCCATGAAGGAGAGGAGAAATGCAAAAATTTGAAGAAATAATAGCCAAAATGTTTCCAAAATGGTAAACACTATAAAGCCACAAAGTCAAGAAGATCAATGAACTTTAAGCATAAGAAACATGGACAAAACTACACCAAAGCACAAAAAATAATCAAATTGCTCAAAACCAGCAATAAATAGAAAAATTTAAAAGCAGCAAGAGGAAAAAACTATACACTACATACAGAGGAACAAAGATATCAATGACAGCAGAATTTTTGTTGGAAACAATGTAAATGAGAACACAGTGAAATAACATCTTTAAAGTAGTGAATTGAA
>NW_021702879.1:0-3222 GCF_005190385.1 Monodon monoceros
AATCAATGTGACTCAATGCACAGCAAATACCAGCACACACACACACATGGCTCAATGTGACTCAACGCACAGCGCATATCAGCACGAGCAGAGACACACACATATACATATGGTTCCCTGTAACTCAAAGCACAACCTATACCAGCACACACACACATAGATGGTACTGTGATTCAATGCACAACCTATACTAGCACACACACACAATCACACACATGCACAGACCAATTTGACTCAGTGCACAGCCTATATCGGCACACAGACCCAAGGAAACACACACTCACACGGCTGACATTGAGTCAATGTACAAACCATACCAGTACACACACACACAAAAGCAGATGCACGGCTCATTACGACTCAGGGCACAGTCAATATCAGCACACATACACACACACGCAGAGTCAGTTTAATGTGTTCCCATGCACACCCCATACAGCCAAAGAAACAGAGACACAAACTTTCACATGGCTCTCTCTTACTCAAATCACAGCCTCTACCAGCCGACAATCACACACACACATACACACAGCTCACTGTGACTCAATGACTAGCCTAAAGCAGTAAAGACACACACACACATATGGCTCACTGAGATTCAATGTGCAGCCTATATCAGCTCACACACACACACGTGTCATGTGATAGAATGCACTGTCTATACCAGAATGCAAACACAAACACACACACATATGCGTAGCTCACTGTGACTCAAGTATACAGACACACACACACAAACATACAAGCCTCACAAGAACTCAATGCACAGAGTATACCAGCACGCACACACACACAAACATGGCTCACTGTGATTTAATGAAAAGCCAATACGAGCACACTCACAAACACACCCATAAAAGGCTCACTGTTAATGAATGCACAGCCTATAGTCACACACTAACACACACACATGGCTCACTGTGACTAAATGCACAGCCTATATCAGAACACACACACCACTTACGAATCAATGTGACTCAATGTACAGCCTATACCAGTACAGAGATACACACAGACACACAGACACATGGCCCACAGTGACTCAAAGCAGGGCCTATAGCGGCATACACACACACATATGGTTCACTATGAGTGAATGTATAGCCTATACAAGCACACACACACATACACCCAGACAAATCAATGTGACTCAATGCACAGCTGATAACAGCGTACAGACAGACATGGACACACAGAGAAGGCTCAGTATGACTGAATGCACAGCCTATACTAGAACACACACACGCACACACAGACACAGCTTACTGTGACACAATACATAGCCTTTACAAACCCATAAAGAAGCCTCACTGAAACTCAAAGCACAATCTATATCAGCACACACACACACACAGACACACACACACACGGAGATGGCTAATAGTGACTCAATGCACAGCCTCTACCAGCACACACAAACAGACACATACACAAGGCTTACAGTGATTAAGTGTGCAGCCTCTGGCAGCACTCACAAACACACACGCATACACAAGGCTCACTGTGACTCAAAGCACAGCCTATACCTGTGCAAACACACACCACAGTATGACATAATGCTCAGCTTATACAGCACACAAACACATACACACACAAGTCAATGTGACACATTGCAGAACCTATTCCAGAGCACACACACACAGAGCTTATTGTGACTCAATGCCAGCCCACAGTAGCCCACATGACACCCCCTACAGAGACAAACGGGTCCTTGTGACTCAACTGGCAGCCTGTAACAGCACACACACAAACACATACACACAAAAGAGATGGTTAACGGTGACTCAATGCACAACCTCTACCAGCACACACAAACAGACACATACACAAGACTCACTGTGATTCAATATGCAGCCTTTACTAGCACACACAAACACACAGATGCTCACACAACACTCACTGTGACTCAAGGCATGGCCTATATCAGTGGAAACCCACACCACATTGTGACATAATGTTCAGCCTATACAGCACAAACACACATACACACTCCTCTATGTGACTCAGTGCATAGCCTATTGCAGCACGCCCCCACACACACGGCTCATTGTGACTCAATGCACAGCCTAGAGCAGCACACACGACCACACACACACAGACACACACGGTCCCTGTGATTAATCCACAGCCTATACCAGCACACATGCACACACACACACACACACACCACAATGGGGCTCAGTGCACAGCCCATACAAGCACAGACAAACCCAAACACACACATTGAGCACTGTGAAAAAGTGCACAACCTATACCAGAACACACAGATGACTCACTGTGACTCACTGCACAGTGTATACAAGCACACACACACACAGAGACATGGCTCACTGTGATGCAATGCACAGCCTATACAAGCACACACACACACAAAAATACACACGGCTCAGTGTGAGTCAATGCAGAGAACATACCAGCACACACACAAACAGACACATATGGTTCACTGTGACTCACTGCACAGCTTATTACAGTATGCACACATAAAACGCTCAATGTGATTTAATGCATAGCATATAGCTGCACACCCCCCACACACACAGCTCACTGTGACTGATTCCACAGCCTATAGTAGCATACACACACACACAGATCAATGTGATTCAATGCACAGCCCATACTAGCACACACACACATACACACACAAACATCAATGTGACTGAGTGCACAGGCTACTTAGCACACACACACACACAGCTGACTGTGACTCAATGCCCAGATTAAACAACCACACACGACCACACACACACAGAAAAACACACGGCTCCGTGTCACTCAATGCACAGCCTCTAGCAGCAGAAACACAAACTCACACACACACACAAATGTCACTGTGACTCAATGCACAGCCCATACCAGTAAACACAATCACACACCAACAAATAAATGGCTCACTGTGATTTAATGCAGAGCCTATGGCCCCACTCACATATACACATCTCACTGTAACTGAATGCACAACCTATAGTAGCCCCCACACATACACACACACACACACGTGGATCAATGTGACTCAGTGCACAGCCTATACCAGCAAATTGAAACTCACACACACACGACTTAATGTGAATAAATGCACAGCCCATACAGGAGCACACACAGAAACATAACCTTTTACATGTCTCACTGTTACTCAATGGCACAGCCTTTACCATCACAAAAACACAACCACACACATACACATGAATCAATGTGACTCAATGCACAGCAAATACCAGCACA
>NW_021702880.1:0-1329 GCF_005190385.1 Monodon monoceros
CCACAGCTCCATCCGGAAAAAGACCCCCCCTCTGTGGTTTCGCCGCGGCGGCGGGCGGGAGCGGGATCGAGGGTCCAGGCCGCATCCCCGGGCCTGCCGGCCACCTGGGTCGGGGTCCTGAGGTCGGACGGTGGAGTCGGGGCAAGGGTGTGGTTTCCGCGTCTAAGGGGCCCTGCCAACTCAATGGTGGCTCCCAGTGGCTTCGAGCCAGCTGCCATCGGGCAGGAGGGCCGGGCTGGTATGTGTCCGGTCTGCGCCTAGCGTAGCACGGGCGGGCGGGTGGGATGCCCAAGGGACCGCGGGCTCCGGACCCTGAAGCCTCCGGGACCACGTCCCTGTGAGCGGCCTGTGGTATCTGGGGCGGGGCGCCAAGCACCGAAAAGTTTGCAGTGTCTCGCCCGCCCTGGGCTGGGTGGTCGCCAACTCCTCCGCCACCCCCCGGTACCCGAGACCTCCGTTCCCCTTCATAGCCGGACGGCGGGGCCCTGCCGGGGCGGGCGGGCCGCTGGGCTGGCGGTAAGGCCCAAGGGCCTGCTAAGCTGCGCCTCAAGAGGCAGCCCGCGAAGCCCCCAGTGTCTACGGCCAAACCACCCTAGACGGGCCCGATCTCGTCTCGATCTCGGAAGCTAAGCAGGGTCGGGCCTGGTTAGTACTTGGATGGGAGACCTCATGGACTGGAGAGCTCCTGGGAACACCGGGTGCTATAGGCTCTTTGCCTCCCGCTCCGCCTTCTCCTTTTGTCACCCGCGGCGGCGGCGGCGTCCGTCTCGGCCCCCGCCGGGTACCGCTGCACACCCCATCTCCGCAGGCCCCTCCGTCCACAGCAAGCGTCTGATGGGGCGCTCCCCGCCTGCCTGACCGGCCAGGCGGCCAGACGGCATCCCTGGGAGGCAGCGGCACACCAGACGCTCCGGGGGTCCCCTGACGCGAAACAGACATGGCGGCAGACCCTGGTGCCGTCCATGCGGCCCGCGAGCCCCTCGACCTGCACCTGGCGGCCCCCACTGGAGCCCAGCCCCGGCTCCGCCACCTCTCTGCCAGGGTGCCCCTCCACAGCTCCATCCGGAAAAAGCCCCCTCTCCCCGTTTCGCCGCGGCCGGAGAGGGATAGAGGGCCGAGGCCGCTTCCGCGGGCCTGCCGGCCACGTGGGGCGGGGTCCTGAGCTCGGACGGTGGTGTGGGGGCAAGGGTGGCGTTGCTGGGTCTACGGGGCTTTGCCAACTCAATGGTGGCTCCCACTGGATTCGGGCCAGCTGCCGTCGGGCAGGAGGGCCGGCCCGGTCTGCGGCCGGGCTGCACCTAACGCAGCGTGGCCGGGCAGGTGGGATGC
>NW_021702881.1:0-1355 GCF_005190385.1 Monodon monoceros
TAGGGTACGACAACGGTGTAGGGTGAGCGTACGTGTTAGGGTACGGTTTAGTGTTAGCATACGGGTTAAGATTAGGGGACGGGTTAGGGTAAGGCTTCGGTTAAGGGTTAGGGTTCGGATTAGGGTTAGGGTTAGGGCCGGGGACGGTTTAGGGTACAGGTTAGTGTTTGACAACGGTTTAGGGTGCGCGTACGTGTTAGGGTATGGGTTAGTGTTGGCGTACCGGTTACGATTAGGGGACGGGTTAGGTTAAGGCTTCGGGTAAGGGTTAGGATTCGGGTTAGGGTTAGGGTTAGGGTACAGGGACGGTTTAGGGTGCAGGTTAGGGTACAACAACGGTATAGGGTGAGCGTACGTGTTAGGGTACAAGTTAGAGTTAGCGTACGGGTTAGGATTAGGGCACGGCTTATGGTAAGGCTTCGGGTAAGGGTTAGGGTTCGGGTTATGGTTAGGGTTTGCATTAGGGGACGGGGACGGTTTAGGGTATAGGTTAGGGTACGACAAGAGTTTCGGGTGAGCGTACGTGTTAGGGTGCGGGTTAGAGTTAGCGTACGGATTAGGATTAGTGGACGTGTTAGTGTAAGGCTTTGGGTAAGGGTTAGGGTTCGGGTTAGGATTAGAATTAGGGGACGGGGACGGTTTAGCGTACAGGTTAGCATACAACAACGGTTAGGGTGAGCGAACATGTTAGCGTACGGGTTAGTGTTAGCGTACGGTTTAGGATTATGGGACGGGTTAGAGTAAGGCTTCGGGTAAGGGTTAGGGTTCGGGTTCGGGTTAGCGTTAGGGTAAGGGGACGGGGACTGTTTAGGGTATAGGTTAGGGTACGACAACGATTTAGGGTGAGCAAACGTGTTACGGTACGGGTTAGTGTTAGCGTACGGGTTAGGATTAGGGGACGGGTTAGGGTAAGGCTTCGGGTAAGTGTTAGGATTCGGGTTAGGGTTAGGGTTAGCATTAGGGGACGGGGACGGTTTATGGTACATGTTATGGTACGACAACGGTTTCGGGTGAGCGTACGTGTTAGGGTAAGGGTTAGAGTAAGCGTATGGGTTAGGATTAGGGTACGGGTTAGGGTAAGGCTTCTGGTAAGTGTTAGGGTTCGGGTTACGGTTAGGGTTAGGGTTAGGGGACGGGGACGTTTAGGGTACAGGTTAGGGTACGACAACGGATTAGGGTGAGCGTACGTGTTAGGGTACGGGTTAGTGTTAGCGTATGGTTTAGGATTACGGGATTGGATAGGGTAAGGCTTCGGGTAAGTGTTAGGGTTCGTGTTAGGGTTAGGGTTAGGGGAAGGGGACGGGGACGGTTCAGGGTACAGGTTAGGGTACGACAATGGTTTAGGGTGAGCATAC
>NW_021702882.1:0-1380 GCF_005190385.1 Monodon monoceros
ACTTGCTCCAGTGGTAAACAATTCTGAAGTTGGTCAGAGGTGGGGAACGTCTCCCATGCAGCCAGCAGCGCCCCCGCAAGGAGCGTCCTCGTTGCAAAGCTGGTGGACGGTGCCGAGGCGTCTCTGAGTAAACGTGAGCTGAACCCCAGGCCAGCTGCTGCTGACCTTTTTCCACCCTCCCCAGGGAAAACATCTGAATGTGTGCAAGGACTTTAAAGCCTAGAGGAAGGGGCCTGGAGCCACACCAGCAACAGAACGCAGGCCTGAGTTGGTGCCTGCAGGCCAGCCAGGATGGTCGTGGCCCCAGGTGCATTTCTGGAAGCTTTCCATTTCCCTACCTGAGTTACCCCTCCTGTCCTGGTCTCCACTACTTTTTTCCTTCCTCATCTCTGCCCAGGGAGAAATTTCAACAGCAGGTATTGGTGACACACCCTCTTCTTTAGCAGGTGACAGACTGACAACACCTGCAGAAAGTCCAGCAGAGCCCCACTCACACCAGGCCACCCACAAAGCCGTGGCCCCTCACTCCCTCCCACCAGCCCAGCCCCGAGACTGCTGACGGGGCAGAGAATATGGCATCAGGCACAGCTGCAGGCACTCTTGCTGCCTGGAGGGGTACACCTGGGGAGGGCTGGCCGGCCGAGTCAGGCTGCGCAGATCAGCCAATCCTTGCCGATCAGGGGTGCAGAGTTACAGAAAATGGGCCCTGCTGCGCTGGCCAGGTCCAAGGAACAGATGTGGCGTCCTGAGGGTCAGGATAGACAAGGGGCTGCAGCACTGGCTTGTTTTCTAATCATTTTATCTGGTCCATGAGTGGGAGACAACTTCACAAAAACCCTCTCCTATTGAGAAGAAGCCAGGAGTCAGGGAGAGGAGGGGTGGTGGGTGGAGACAGAGGCCTGCTGCCCCAGTTGCAGTGGAAGCCTCTGGAAGACCAGGCGGAGTGAGGCCACACAGAGTGAAGCCCAGGGTCACAGACCTGTCAGAGCTGCTGTTTGATAGTTCAAGTCCTGCTCTGAGGTGCTCTGGGTCAGCTCTGACCAACAGGTGAGCTGGGGGTGCTCTGCGATGAGGGCTATGTGCACGATTCCTTTGTGCCCAGCCGTGCCGGAGTACCTGCCAGGTGAGCTCCATATCCTGGGAGGGCCCTGCCTATGACAGCCCCGTGGGCTGCTGGGTACCTGGTAAAGGATGTCAGGACAGTCAGTGAAGCCACCGAGGATATACATCCAGTAGTTCCTAATTCCTACACACTGCTCGTCATTCTACTCTCCACCAGCACATGGTATTCTGTATTAGACTTTAAAGATGCCTCCTTCTGTATTCCGTTAGCCCCAGAGTCACAAGAAAGTTTAGCTTTTCACTGGCAGGACTCAACAT
>NW_021702883.1:0-2596 GCF_005190385.1 Monodon monoceros
GACGGGGACGGTTTAGGGTACAGGTTAGTGTACGACAATGGTTTATGGTGAGCGTACATGTTAGGGTACGGTTTAGTGTTAGCGTACTGGTTAGGATTAGGGGACGGGTTAGGGTAAGGCTTCGGGTAAGGGTTAGGGTTAGGGTTAGGTTTAGGGTTAGGGGACGGGGACGGTTTAGGGTACATGTTAGTGTACGACAATGGTTTAGGGTGAGCGTACGTGTTAGGGTATGGCTTAATGTTAGCGTACGGTTTAGGATTAGGGGACAGGTTAGGGTAATGTTTCGGGTAAGGGTTAGGGTTAGGGGACGGGGACGGGGACGGTTTAGGGTACAGGTTAGGGTACGACAACGGTTTACGGTGAGCGAAAGTGTTAGGGTACAGGTTAGTGTTAGGGTACGGGTTAGGATTAAGGGACAGGTTAGGGTTAGGCTTCGGGTAAGGGTTAGGGTTAGGGTTAGGGTTAGGGGACGGGGATGGTTTAGTGTACAGGTTAGGGTACGACAACGATGTAGGCTGAGTGTACGTGTTAGGGCAAGGGTTAGTGTTAGCGTACGGGTTCGGATTAGGGGACGGGTTAGGGTAAGGCTTCGGGTAAGTGTTAGGGTTAGGGTTAGGTTTAGGATTACGGTTAGGGGACGGAGACAGTTTAGGGTACAGGTAAGGGTATGACAACGGTTTAGGTTGAGCGTACGTGTTAGGGCACGGGTTAGTGTTAGCGTACGGTTTAGGATTGGGGACGGGTTAGGGTAACGCTTCAGGTAAGGGTTAGGGTTAGGGTTAGGGTTATGGTTAGGGTACGGGGACGGTTTATGGTACAGGTTAGTGTATAACAACGGTTTATGGTGAGCGTACGTGTTAGGGTACGGGTTAGTGTTAGCGTATGGGTTAGGATTAGGAGACGGGTTAGCGTAAGGCTTCGGGTAAGGGTTAGGGTTAGGGTTTGGGTTAGGGTTAGGGGACAGGGACGGTTTACGGTACAGGTTATGGTACGACAACCGTTTAGGGTGAGAGTACGTGTTAGGGTATGGGTTAGTGTTAGCGTACGGGTTAGGATTAGGGGACGGTTTGGGGTAAGGCTTCGGGTACGGGTTAGGGTTAGGGTTACAGTTAGGGGACGGGGACGGTTTAGGGTACAGGTTAGGGTACGACAACGTTTTAGGGTGAGCGTACGTGTTAGGGTACGGGTTAGTGTTAGCGTATGGGTTAGGATTAGGGGACGGGTTACGTTAAGGCTTCGGGTAAGGGTTAGGGTTAGGGTTACGGTTAGGGTTAAGGGAAAGGGGACGGTTTAGGGTACAGGTTAGGGTACGACAACGGTTTACGATGAGCGTACGTGTTAGGGCACAGGTTAGAGGTAGCGTACGGGTTAGGATTATGGGACGGGTTAGGGTAAGGCTTCGGGTAAGTGTTAGGGTTAGGGTTAGGGGATGGGGACGGGTACTGTTTAGGGTACAGGTTAGTGTACGACAACGGTATAGGGTGAACTTACGTGTTAGGGTAAGATTTATTGTTAGGTTACGGGTAAGGATTAGGGGACGTGTTAGGGTAAGTCATCGGGTAAGTGTTAGCTTTAGGGTTAAGGTTAGGGGACGGGGATGGGGATGGTTTAGGGTACAGGTTAGGGTACGACAACAGTTTACAGTAAGTTTACGTGTTAGGGTACGGGTTAGTGTTAGCGTACGGGTTCGGATTAGAGAACGCGTTAAGGCTTCGGGTAAGGGTTAGGGCTAGGGTTAGGTTTAGGGTTAGGGTTAGGGTGTGGGGACGGATTAGGGTACAGGTTAGGGTACGACAACAGTTTAGGGTAATCGTACGTGTTAGGGTACGGGTTAGTGTTAGTGTACGGGTTAGGATTAGGGGACGCGTTAAGTTAAGGCTTCGGGTAAGGGTTAGGGTTAGGGTTATGTTTATGGTGAGGGTTAGGGTACAGGGACAGTTTAGGGTACAGGTTAGCGTACGACAAGCGTTTAGGGTGAGCCTACGTGTTAGGGTACTGGTTAGTGTTAGCGTACGGTTTAGGGTAAGGCTTCGGGTAAGGGTTAGGCTTAGTGTTAGGGTCAGGGATAGGGTTAGGGGACGGGGAGAGTTTAGGGTACAGGTTACTGTACGACAACGGTTTAGAGTGAGCGTACGTGTTAGGGTACGGGTTAGTGTTAGCGTACGGGTTAATATTAGGGGACGGGTTAGGGTAAGGCTTTGGGTAAGAGTCAGGTTTATGGTTAGGGTTAGGGTTAGGGTTACGGGATGGGGACGGTTTAGGGTGAGCGTACGTGTTAGGGTACGGGTTAGTATTAGCGTACGGGTTAGGATTAGGGGACAGGTTAGGGCAAGGCTTTGGGTAAGGGTTAGGGTTAGGGTTAGGGAACGGGGAAGGTTTAGGGTAGAGGTTACGGTACGACAACGGTTTAGGGTGAGCGTACGTGTTAGGGTACGGGTTAGTGTTAGCGTACGGTTTAGGATTAGGGGATGGGTTAGGGTAAAGCTTCGGGTAAGTGTTAAGGTTAGGGTTAAGGTTAGGGTTATGGTTAGGGGACGGGGACGGTTTAGGCTACAGGTTAGGGTACGACAACGGTTTAGGGTGAGCGTACGTGTTA
>NW_021702884.1:0-3388 GCF_005190385.1 Monodon monoceros
CCTCCTTCTCTCCCTCCCTCTCTCTCTCTCCCCCCTCCCTCCCTTCCACCCTCCCTCTTCTCTCTCTCTCTCCCTCTCCCTCTTTCTCTGTCTCTTTCTCTCACTTGCTCACGTGCTGACTTTCTCACTCTTTTTTTGCAATAGCCCTTGATTTTGGTTTGGGAGTCCTTTCTTGCCCCAGTCTTGGTTCCTTAGGGACCAAGCAGGACTCCACCTTCCTGTTGCAATGATAAAGTCCGAGACTCAAGCCCAGGCCAGTCAGCAGAGTGTCTTTGCGACAAAGTGATCTGTTCAGAAGTGGGTAGGAAATCTTAAGATGGCCCAATTAAATGGACACTGTGGTGCTACCCGAGGAGGAGGTGGTGGTGGTGTGGGAGTGTGGCCCCCTGTGGTTAGGGCTGAGGAGGCTGGCAGAAATCAGATGGAAGTGGTAACAGCACACGTGGCTGGGCGCGGCTCCTTGTCCTAGGGAGTTGTGTGCGGTCTCTGTGTTCCTAAGGGTTTGGTTCAGCTGGGTGCAGCTTTCTGCATTCACTTAGTGCCTGGTTGTTTCAGTAAATAAGTTGTATTGGAAAACATCCGTGCCCATTCATTTACTCTTGTCTACGGCTGCTTTTCTTCTACAAAGGCGGAGTTGAGTGACAGAGACCATATGGTTCACAAAACCTAAAATATTTATTATCTGGCCCTTTACAGAAGAAGTTTGCTGGCTCCTAACCTAGTGCTTCTGGCAGATGAAATCATGTATAAGCAAATGCAAAATTCATGCTGTGTGTAAATTGTTCCCTAATATAACAATAACTTTGGAACAAATTTGCCTTTTCAAAGCAAGTATTTTAGCAGAACTGTCTGTACATGAAACCTAAGACTGTAGCCAACATCTGGAGAGACACCTTCCTGACGCCATTTGAACCCCCTGAATGTCTCTGTACCTAAAATGAGAGCAACCTTTAGGTATTTTCAGTCATATGATTCAACAAATTTCTTTTATGTTTAATCCAGTTTCAGTTGCATTTTCTATCCCTTATAATAGAGTTCTCTAGAAAAATATTCTTTTGGAGTAATTTTAGATTTACCAAAAACTTGGAGATAGTATAGAGTTCCCATTTATCCCGTTCCAATTTCTCCTTTTGTTAACATCTTACATTAGTATAGCACATTTGTCACATATAACGAACGAATATTGACACATAATTATTATCTAAGGTTCATATTTTATTTGAATCTTGGTTTCTACCTAATGTTCTTTTTCTGTTCCAGGATACCAGATACCTTTAGTCATCATTTCTTCTTGGGCTCTTCTTGGTTTTGACAGTTCTCAGACTTTCTGCAGTTTTGATGGCCGTGACAGTTTTTTTTGTTTTTTTTTTTTCTGCGGTACGCAGGCCTCTCACTGTTGTGGCCTCTCCCGTTGCGGAGCACAGGCTCCGGACCAGCAGGCCCAGCGGCCATGGCTCACGGACCCAGCTGCTCCGCGGCATGTGGGATTTTCCGGGACCAGGGCACGAACCCGCGTCCCCTGCATTGGCAGGCAGACTCTCAACCACTGCGCCACCAGGGAAGCCCCGTGACAGTTTTGATTAGTACTGGTAGGTTATTTTGTAGAGTGTCCTCACTTTGAGTTTGTCTGACTTTTTCCTCATCGTTAGACTGGGGTTATGGGATTTTGCGGGGGAGTCCTACTGCAGTTCTCTTTTAAAAATTGCTTCTTGAGCAACAAGCATGGACAAGATAAGATAAATATGAGTTATTGTTCTTCCCTTCAAGATTTTTTAAATTTTTATTTTTTTAAAAAATATTTAAAACATACCTACCTTCCTCTTATAAAACTAGAGTGTGTAGAGTCTCCTTCCCTATCTTTTCCTGCCCTCATTTAATGCCTCATTTATCATTCCTATAGCATCTTCATGTAAGATTTGTCATTTTAGCTATGCAAAGCACTGTGTCTATTTGAAGTAAATCTGTTTTTAAATGGCTTATGTAGGGTTATGAAAATGTTGCACTATTAAAATGTTACCTTTAACATAAAAATTTAATTCAAGATAAGGGAACCTGTCACATTTTTAGGATTTTGGTTTAGTATTTGCATAATGCAGAATTCACCTAATGCAGCTGAAATAGGGCACACTATTTTTGGCATGTCTCGCAGTACGTTACTTAATGTGGGTTACAGGGTACTGGGGTGACGTCTCAGGCTCTCACATCCGTCACTTTTCTCCATTACTGTTACCTGCTGCCAGTTGCAGGAAATTTCAGTGCATTATTAACCTTCTGTCATTTGCCTTTGGCAAGTAGCTCTGACAAATGGAAGATTAAAATTTAGCTGCTATAGGTTTAAACCACATCCTTTGTGTCAATAATACCCAATACCTCCTTGGGTATTTTTCTGGTTTACCTGAAGCAGTGATTTTGTCCGTTTTCAATGAAATGGGAGTTTCATTGAGCTTAGCAGTGTGATCCTGGCTTGGGGACATCTCTTGATTACCCTGTATCTCAATTTGCATCATTTAAATTTCAAATAGCAGCACTTCCAAAGTGAGTCAGAACATTTGAGGCTTAGACAAATGAAAACTCATTGATCTTTTTTTTTTTTTTAAAGATTTTAATTTAAAAAAAAGTTTTTAGTTTTTATTTTTGGCTGTGTTGGGTTTTCTTTGTGGTGCGCAGGCTTCTCCTTGTCGGGGCTTCTCTTGTTGCGGAGCACAGGCTCTATGCGTACGGGCTTCAGTAGTTGTGGCGCGCGGGCTCAGTAATTGTGGCTCTCAGGCTCTAGAGTGCAGCCTCAGTAGTTGTGGCACAAGGGCTTAGTTGCTCCGTGGCATGTGGGATCTTCCCGGACCAGGGATAGAACCCATGTCCCCTGCATTGGCAGGCGGATTCTTACCCACTGCACCACCAGGGAAGTCTCACTCATTGATTCTTTATACTATATTTTATTTGAAATGTACAGTTATGAAATATAAACCTTTGATGTGGTTTGGAGAATAAAATTCAGATATCATATATATTTTGGGGGCAGCTAGGTAAAGGCCAGATAAAAATATAATTTGAGATCCAGATCAGCCATGTTTGGTGGTCCAAGTAAGGTTTGTTTATATGTAAAATGAGCAATTTTTTTGCCCCCAAACTAAAACTTTTTGTCTTTTTGTAAGTATTCTGGATCACAAATATTCAACTACAATTACTTAAGTACATAACATGTTATGAAGTTTCCTAGAACATTGTATGTAAGCATACTTTGCTCTAATTGCCATCTAGAATGTTGACAGTTGTACTACCTTATGTACTGTAGTAGCTGTAAGATTCTACCAACTGTGGTGGATTCATATGAGCATTTAAATAAGAAATATTAATGGAGAAATAGTGTACATTATGTTGAGGCAAATTA
>NW_021702885.1:0-1760 GCF_005190385.1 Monodon monoceros
TTAAAGTATAGGAAAAGAGGCAGAATGTCGACAATGATGCACTTGGCTAAAAAGGGCGTATGCGTTTTTTCCTGAATATATTCAGGAAAAAACTCATATCCCCTTTTTGGCCTACCAAGCATGCGTGTAAAGGAAATCTGCACTACAATGAAGTCTCATTGCCCCCCGGTCAAAAGTGCCATCTGAAAAAAGTGTAAAATCCAGAAAGGCAGGACAGGTCATGGAGAACAGGGAGCCTTGTTATGCTGATGGGCGGGATGTCAATTGCCAACAGCCACTCTGGAGAAGTGTATGGTGTTTCCTGAAAAACGTAGGAAACAAAGCAACACAGCCTATGGCACTTCCACTTATGGTCTTATAGCTTAGGCAAATTAAAATCAAAAACACACAGCCACCCCAAGTTTGGGACGGCTCTGTTTACAAGAACCTCGTCTACGGTACAAGTTAAATATACGAGAAAGCAAAAAACGGATAAGAATTTGTGGTACGTACGTACAATGGAATATCACTCAGCAATGAAATCTACGTCATCAGGCCCATAGCGGCATAATGAGTGGATTCAAGTACGACGATTCTACGAGAAATAAGTCACACAGAAAAAGAAATATCATAAGGTATCACTAATACACGGAATATAATCTTGGCTACACATGAACTGAATTACAAAACAGAAGAGTGTCTCAAATTCAGAAAACCAACTTATGCTTGCTTATGGGGAAAGGTGATTTGGGGTGCTGCATAAAACCAGAGATTGAAATTAGCACAGATTCCGTTCCACAAGGCAAATATATAATAGAAAAGACCTACTCCTTGCTCAACGAAATGGACTCAACACCCCATATTCAACACCTGGGAATGTACCTGACAAGTAAGAATCTTAAAACCCATGGATTTATATGTCTCTATAAGGAAATCAAGCGTGTGTACAGCGGCCTAAACGCAGCCGTGAAAATCCGATAAATCCCATTATCAAAATAAATTTCAAAAACAAAACACAATGACAGTGAAATAGAGAGCAATTCTTAAATAATTCATTCAGGCCTTGTGATGCAACCTGGATTTACCACATCTACACCCAGAGCTGGGTGAGACATAAGGCTGGACACTTCGGGCTGATAGCATTGGTGAGGTTCGGTGAGCAAACACAGACCCTTTGAAATCACACTGCATGGTACCCATTCCATGGGTCCCAAATCTCCAGGTTTAAGGGATTCTTCCTTCAGCTAAAACATGCATGGGAAATCCAGAGTATGGTCCACCGTGTGATTGGGAAACGTTTTCAAATGCATCTCTGGTTTCGTCCCCTGGTACTCGGGTTCACCGTTCCAGACACTTTACTAACACTCGCCCCACTTGGAGAGTCAGTGCCTTTAACCTCCTGTTTGGCACAGTTTGCAATTTCTGCGCAAGATGAACAGGAATAGGGAGAACCAATGAGAGACTAGCTCTAGGTGTCTGCCCGGGCAAATGGAACGCTCATTTCCCACCAGGAAGAGGAATTAAACAAAGGCTCAGCGTGCCCTGCCGGAAACAGATTAGGGCCTGAAGCAATCCTGCGGTTTTGCGGCCAGCTCACAAGAAAGCGAGTTGAAGAAAGGAGCTCAGGGGCACTGTAATTCACAAACCTTGAGAGTTATGAAGGACAGCTATCGTCCAAAAATATATGGAATTAAGTCTTCGAGCAGGACTTGAAAGCGGGGCAGAATTACAGGAAAACGATTTCAGGGGGTAGACTGGAATTGCACATAAAGCATAGGAAA
>NW_021702886.1:0-1018 GCF_005190385.1 Monodon monoceros
TGCTGGGAGCCTCCTCCCCTCGGTGATGAAGGCGCTCTGGCGTCAGGTCTTAACTGCGGGGTTCCCACTTTTTCTGATACGTGCTAAGTGGTGCGAGGGCACTCCTGCCAGGTTCCCATCCCCACGGGCATGTGGGCCTTCTGCTCTAAGGTCCCCAACGCCTGTGTTATTCACAGTTTCATGATGTTGGCTCTCTGGTGTTAGTTCACTCAGGCCTAGATCCCATAGACTCTGTGCTCTGAGCCGCCTGCTGGGAGGTTCCAACTGCTGGATTCCTCACCTTTTTTATTCTTCAGGCCCTGTGTTTTCAGCCTCCTCCTGCCTGCCTCACTCCCAGCCCCTTTGTGATGTAGGTCCTTTGGTTTGCGGCCACATGTTCCAGTTTCCTCACCATTTCTGATGTGGCCCCACTGGTGTGAGGACACTCCTGCCTGGTTCCCATCCCCTTGCTGATGTGGGCCCTCTGGTGAGAGTCTGATCATGGTTGGGTTCCTCACACTTCTAGGAGGTGGGTCCTCTGCTTTGAGGTCACTCCTGCCTGGCTGGCACACGTCACCTTGAAGATGTGGGCCCTCAGTTGGGAGTTGGTGCCTGCTGGGAGTCTCCTCCCCTCGGTAATGAGGGCCCTCTATCGTCAGTCCCTAACTCATGGGCTCCCAAAATTTTCTAAGGTGTGCCCTGTGGTGTGAGTACACTCCTGCCAGGGTCCCATCTCCATGGGGATGTGGGTTACTACTCTGAGGTCCCAACGCCTGGGTTGCTCACAGTGTCAGAATGTGAGCCCTCTGCTGTGAGTTCACTGTGGCCTAGATCCCATAGCCTCGGTGCTCTGGGCCACCTGCTTGGAGCTTCCAACTGCGGGATTCCTCACCTTTTTTATTCTATGGGCCCTGTGTTGTGAGACAACTCCTGCCTGCCTCACTCCCAGCCCCTTGGTGATGTAGGTCCTCTGGTTTGAGGCCACATGTGCTGGTTTCCTCACCTTTTAGTGATGTGGCCCCACTGGTGGAAGGACACT
>NW_021702887.1:0-2557 GCF_005190385.1 Monodon monoceros
CACTAAGTGCTTGTTTTTCTTCGAGGAACGACTCCTGGCTGTGCTACCGTCAGCTCTGTGCCGTGCACTGCGGTTATCAACTTTCCTCAGATCAAGAGTAGCGGGTACGTCTGACCTCCGCTGGTTCTTCTAAGTTATTTTGCAAAGTAAGAATTTGTGGAAGAGATGTAAAATTATGGTTCTAGGGAGTACGCTCACTAAAACCTGTTCTCCCTGGTGGATTTTAAGGTGTATTCTTTTTGTTTTGTTTTTTGTTTTTTTTTTCTGCGGTACGCGGGCCTCTCACTCTTGTGGCCGCTCCCGTTACGGGGCACAGGCTCCGGACACGCAGGCTCAGCGGCCATGGCTCACAGGCCCAGCCGCTCCGCGGCATGTGGGATCTTCCCAGACCGGGGCACGAACCCGTGTCCCCTGTATCGGCAGGCGGACTCTCAACCGCTGCGCCACCAAGGAAGCCCTAAGATGGATTCTTAACCACGGCGCCACCAGGGGAGCCCTACACAGCCTTTCTTGGAGGGCAGTTTAACAGTGCCTCACATTTTACTGGACCCACCCTTGGACCCAAAAATCCGGAATGGATGCCGCTCAAATGATGGCACACATGCACAATCATTTAGGTGCTCGGATGTGCACCACGGCATTGTTTACAGTGGAGAAAAATCAAGTAACCAAAGTGTTCATACAGTAGAGGAATGGTGAAAAAAATTATGGTACATTTATCTTATGAATACAATGTAGCAATTTAAAACCTGAGGTAAATCTCTATGTATCGACATGGAAAGACTTCTAAGATGTGTGATTAAGTGATTAACCCGAAGCCCCACAGTGCAATAAACAGCATTTACTACTGCTTTTTAAAACCACACAATATGGCTGAGTGGATGGATGAATGGATCCATGGATGAGCATATAGCTGTGTGGACAAAGGTCAGGAAGGGTAGAGCATATACATGATTCGTACCAGTGGCTGTTGCTGGGAAAGGGGCTGTGGTTGGGAGCAGGGTTTGTGGGGGGGACTTCCATCCGGGGGGAGAATAGATCCCTCTGTATGTATGACTATCTTGCAGTACGCACTGTGGGGCAACAGGACCATAGCATGCTGCTGGGAAGGGATTCCTGGCACTGCTGCTCTCTGCCTGGGTTCTGTACCTGCCAGTGGCCAGCTAGCTGCTCTGCTAGTGGCCTTTGCTGTTCATTTCTTTCTAAATGTCCTTTCTTTTTTCTTCCCTGCCTCTGCCTGGCAAAACCCAACCCTCCCCAGGCTTGGCATTTATCCCAGATCAATACATTACCAGTTAGCTTCCGTTCTATAGCATTCAAACAAAACCCCACAAATCTACAATAATAGTAAACAACATTTATTTCTCTCTCATCTACAACTTGTGCGGCTGATCTTGTTGAACTCTGTAGGGTTCACTCATGCGTCTACATGGCGACTGGGGATTCTGCCCCAGGCTGGGCTTAGCAGAGGTACCTTAGCTGGTGCAGCTCCGCCTCACATGTTTCTCATCCTCGCCTTAGGACCAGCAGGCCAGCTCAGTGATGCTAGAGGCATCTTCTTGTGTCTCTCCAGAGATTTGTCCATTTTATCTAACTTGTTGAAGTGATGTACCTAGAACATTTTCTACTATTCCCTTTTTATCCTTTTAGTGTCTGTACACTAAAACGGTGATGTTGGGGATGATGTCCACTCTTTGATTCCCGACATTTGTAACTTGTGTCTTTCTTGTTTTGTTTTGTTTTGTTTTTCTTGAATATTTCATTCTTTTTTTTTTTTTTTTCAGTGAAACAGCTTTTGGCTTTACTGATTATTCTCTGACTCTTTCTGGATTTCATTCATTTCTGCTGTTATCCTCTTTCCTCCGTTATAGTTGGTATGGGTTTAATTTGTTCTTTTCTGGTTTCTTAAGGTAGAACTCAGGTCATTGATTATTTTATCATTCAATTAAAAACATTGTCTAGTTTCCTTTGGGATTTCTTCTTTGACTGGTGGGTTGTTTATAAGAGTGTTGTTCAATTTCCATATATTTGGATTTCCCAGTTGTCCTGTTAATGATTGCAAGTTTAATTCTGTTATGGTACAAGAAATACTTTGTATGATTTAGATGTTTAAACTTTTTTTGCTTTTTAAATGTTTCATGGCTTTTCATATAGATAAGAATATGGTACATCTTGGTGACTGTTCCATGTGTCCTTGGGAAGAATGTGTATTCTCTTATTGTTAAGTAGAGTATTCTCTAAATATCAATTAGGTCAAGTCGGTTTGTACTTTTGTTCAGGTCTTTTATATTCTTACTTTCTCTGTACTTGTACCATCTGTTACTGAGAGAGATGTGTCGCCAGAGATTTGTCTATCTGTTCTTTCAGTTCTCCGTTTTGTTTCATGTATTTAGAAGCTCTCTTCTAAGGTGCACATACATTTAGGATAGTTGTATTCTTAGATAATTGACTTCTTTGTCATTATGTAATATTCTTGACTATCCCTAGAGATATTCCTTGTTCTGATGTCTACTCTGTCTGAGATTAATACAGCACTCTAGCTGTTTTTTTGTTTTTT
>NW_021702888.1:0-2907 GCF_005190385.1 Monodon monoceros
CTGGGCCTGGGCCACCTCGCAGCTCAGCGTGGCACTGGACCCCGCCATGGCCTGCACTTCACAGCGTGCCGGCTGCTCCTTGGCAAACACCACCTTGGGCTCTGGGGACAGGGAGGGATACACGGGTCAAGGACACCATCTCAGTCAGGAAGGCAGCCCCGAGCAAAGGAGACCTGAGTGGGGAGCCGTGGACCAGGGGGGTGCGAGGGGTGCGGAGGTGGGGCAGGGGCCAAGCTGGAGACTTCTCCAGGCTCTGCACCAGCCGTGTGCCCTGCAGAAGTCCCCCTGCCTTTCTCAGCGACAAGTAACACAAGTGATGAAATTCCCCCTGCGTCCGCGTGAGCTGGTCCGGGGTTTGGGGGGGTCGGGGGAGGGTGTGCTTTGGAAGAGACTTTTCCCCTGCTCATGGCATCTCTGCGGTCACACACAAGTGTTCCCAAACCTTCCCAGATGGGGCCACAGTCTTCTTCATAAGTCTAGGCAGGGAACTTTGCACCTGCAGTCCATGGAAATCAGTGAGGCTCAGTGCCCTGGCCTACACATAGTACGGTCAAGCTGTGGCAATCTCTGGGGAGTGCTGGCACCTCCCCGTGGTTCTCTTTCCCATTGTCTGAGGAATAAAGAAGCTGAGCACCTTTCCCCGTACACTGGGGCCCCCATTACTCTTTTCTTCTTCCTGGTGACACTATTCAAAGTTTTGCCCACTCACCAATAGTAGGCTCTCTCTTCTCTCCATTCGTCTCTAGGCACTCTTTACGCATTGAAATACTAGAGAAGGACAGATTGCTAGCTTTCAATGTTATTCCCAACTGTGGGACTCGCATTTTCACAGTGTGATCGAGTCCTCCGATGAATCAAAGATTTTCCCTTCAGTAGTGTCACCGATGTCCATTTCAGCCCTTTGGTTTTGGAGCATTTGTGTTCCATTTAAGAAATCTTCCCTTACCTTCGGTCTTTAAAGAAACCATGGTATCACCAGACCATGTTTTGGTTTGTACCTTTCACACTGAGGTTTCTAACCCGCCACGAGTGTACTTTTGTGTGTGGTGTGAATTGTCAATACAGTTTAATTTTTCCCTATGGGTAAGTGGTCCAAGCACTATTTATGAAGACAACATCCCTCCTCGACTTCTCGAACACACAGCACAGCAACAGATGAAATTGTGGCGGCGGGGACGGGGCTGGGATGGGGGCGGAAGGGGGATTTGTCCCTGGTGGTGCAGGAAACCACTGCTGCAAGGAGTTCTTGCTGACCTCACTACTACGTTCCTCTGATGTGGTAAATATCACCACACTGGGATCCCCTTATCTTGAAAACTATATAGCCTCACAATCATTCCTGACAACGGCTCCCAGGAAGGGCTCCCACCACGCTTCTGCAAACAAATAGCACATTGGCTGTACCTTGTCTTTGGAATCTGCCTGCTATTCTACCATCCGACCACCCAAAACACAAATTTGCTTCGATTTTCATTGTTAATCAACATCTCTGATTTTTCTCCTCAGATTACGTTCCATCGATGGAAACCTCTGACTCTCTCTCAAGAATGTGTATTAATTTCCCCACATAGTCTCGTAGCAACTTTTATCAGACCTGGAGTTAGGAACATGATACAAATGTGCCATTTTAACTCTTTCACAAAAGTTTCACTTGCCAAACGTTTCTCGCCAGGACTTAGCTGTGGAAATGTCTTCTGCTTGTTCATTCTCTTACACCCTAATCTTACTCAACAATCGTACACAGCCTGATAATTGATCCGCCGGATTGTCTGAGTTGATAATCACATCATCAGCAAATTCTACCTTGAGTTTTTCTCAACCCTTTGCCAGTGATTTTATGCTCCTCCTGCATCCGCTCAGTGGCTACAGAGGCCCACGTGTGTTCTCCGTCAAATCAAAGATTTCCAGGGACACGTTAATTGGGATCCTGCTCTTGTTGTTGCTGTTGTTGTTGTTGGAGGAATTTTATTATAACGTTACAAAAAGAGCCCTTTTTTTTTTTTTTTTTTTGCGGTACACGGGCCTCTCACTGTTGTGGCCTATCCCGTCGCGGATCACAGGCTCTGGACGCTCAGGCTCAGCGGCCATGGCTCACGGGCCCAGCCGCTCCGCGGCATGTGGGATCTTCCCAGACCGGGGCACGAACCCGCGTCCCCCGCATCGGCAGGTAGTCTCTCAAACACTGCGCTACCAGAGCGGCCCAGAAACACTTGTGTACAGTATTTTAAGCATTATGTGGCAGGAACTGTTGCTCACTTTTCTCACATTTTTTGCCTGGATTTGGGATGATCAAATTTCATCAACCATTTGATTCTCTACTCGTTCAGAGGACCACATCCTTTTGCATTCAATCTCTTAATTCCATGCTTTATATATATTAACTTTGCCAACCTTCAACACAACGTGCAATCCTGGACTAAGACTGTCATCAATGACTCCACCCCGTGGACGCATGGCTGAATTCCTTTTGCTAACAATTCATTTATGATTTTGGCTGTGATATTTGCAACACATACGTCTGGAATTTCATTCATCCTTCCTGCCTTTCTTCAGTGATTCTGGTATGTGTCGATGTTATGTTCTGAATTTAAAGAGACTTATGAGTGCATCTCCTTTTCCTATCTCTAAGACCATCTCCACAAGCATGGAATAACAGTTTTCCAGGATAGTTTGTAGACTGTACCAGAGAAGTACCAGGTAGTTCTTGGGAAGATTTTCCATTATTGGTCCTACATATTGACAAGTCATACAACTCTTTGAGTTTTCTACATCTTCTTGTGTCAGTTTTCATACAGCTGTCCAGGATTTAGTCAAACTTCACAACTTTTCAAAGCTTTTATCTTAGAACACTCTCTAATACTCTCCGAATGCCACATTTTACAGAAATGCCTTCTCGGATCTGGGATA
>NW_021702889.1:0-1559 GCF_005190385.1 Monodon monoceros
TGAATTATTTAAGAATTGCTCATTATTTCACTGTCATTGTGTTTTGTTTTTGAAATTTAGTTTGATAATGGGATTTATCGGATTCTCACTGCTGCGTTTAGGCCGCTGTACACACGCTTGATTTCGTTGTGGAGACATATAAATCTATGGGTTTTAAGATTCTTACTTGTCAGGTATATTCCCAGGTGTTGAATATGGGGTGTTGTGTCCATTTCGTTGAGCAAGACGTAGGTCTTCTCTATTATATATTTGGCTTATGGAACGTTATCTGTGCTAATTTCAATCTCTGGTTTTATGCAGCACCCCAACTCACCTTTCCCCATAAGCAAGCATAAGTTGGTTTTCTAAATTTGAGACCCTGTTCTGTTTTCTAATTCAGTTCATGTGTAGCCAAGGTTATATTCCGTGTATTAGTGATATCTTATGAAGTTTCTTTCTCTGTGTGACTTATTTCTCGTAAAATCATCGTACCTGGATCCACTCATTATGCCGCTACGGTCCTGATGACGTAGATTTCATTGCTGAGCGATATTCCATTGTACGTACGTACCACAAGTTCGTTATGCATTTTTTGCTTTCTCGGATATTTAACTTGTACCGTAGACGAGGTTCTTGTAAACAGAGCCGTACCAAACTTTGTGGTGGCTGTGTGTTTTTGATTTTAATTTCCCTAAGCTATAGGACCATAAGTGGAAGTGCCATAGGCTGTGTTGCTTTGTTTCCTACGTGTTTCAGGAAACACCATACACTTCTCCAGAGAGGCTGTTGGCAATTTACATCCCGCCCATCAGCATAACAAGGCTCCCTGTTCTCCATGACCTGTCCTGCCTTTCTGGATTTTACACTTTTTGCAGATGGCCCTTTTGACCGGGGGGCAGTGAGACTTCATTGTAGTGCAGATTTCCTTTACACGCTGGCTTGGTTGGCCAAAAAGGGCGTATGCGGTTCTTCCTGAATATATTCAGGAAAAAACGCATACGCCCTTTTTGGCCAAGTGCATCATTGTCGACATTCTGCCTATTTTCCTATGCTTTAAGTGCAATTCCAGTCTACCCCCTGAAATCGTTTTCTTGAAATTCTGCCCCCCTTTCAAGTCCTCTTCGAAGACTTACTTCAATACATTTTTGAACGATATCTGTCATTCATAAGTCTGCAGGTTTGTGAATTACAGTGCCCCTGAGCTCCTTTCTTCAACATTCTTTCTTGTGAGCTGGCCGCAAAACTGGAGGATGGCTTCAGGCCCTAATCTGTTTCCGGCAGGGCATGCTGAGCGTTTGGTTAATTCCTCTTCCTATTGGGAAATGAGCGTTCCATTTGCCCGTGCAGACACCTACAGCTAGTCTCTCATTGGTTCTCCCTATTCCTGTTCATCTTGTGCAGAAATTGCAAACTGTGCCAAACAGGAGGTTAAAGGCACTGACTCTCCAAGTGGGGAGAGTTTTAGTAAAGGGTCTGGAATGGTGAACCCGAGTAAAAGGTGACGGAAACTGACATGCATTTGAAAACGTTTCCCCGTCACACGGTGCACCATACTGTGGGTTTCCCATGCATATTTTAGC
>NW_021702890.1:0-7064 GCF_005190385.1 Monodon monoceros
TGACAGGATCTCTACACAGCAGCCCAGCCCACAGCCCACGGGGTAGCACATGCTCTCACCTCTCCATTCTCTGATCAAAATATAAAGTTTCCTTTGCTTCTGAACCAAACTCAGTCTCGATCTGTTGGCTCCAATGACACTGGGCAGGGGGACACTTGTTGGGGTCCACTCTGGAGGATCAGTAACAGAAATTGAGAACATTGTAACTTCAATGAACAGATGTGTGAGCCAAACTGTAATTAACATAGAACAGTGTATAAGGCTCGGGTAAAATAAGATGTTTCTAACACTTCCATTTGATATTTCCATCACTTTATTATAAGCAAGTTCAGTGAAAAGGTTTGTCTTTTTTGTCAGGTCAATATTAGAGAAACGAAGTGATTTCTTTCCAAGGATGTACATCTAATAATCTTGGTTAAAGCTTCAATCTTGTTTTAAATGCTTTTCCATTGAAAATGATACCTCTCTTTCAGCTCCCCCATTTCTGAGAAGTATAAAGTCTTATAATTTATTATTACCAAAGGGGAAAGGTGGGAGGAGGGATAAATTACAGTTTGGGATTAACACATACACACTGCTATGTATGAAATCGATCATCAACAAGGAACTACTGTCTAGCACAGGGAACTACACTCAATATTTTGCAATAACCTATAAGGGGAAATAATCTGAAAAAGAATAGATATTTTTATTGACATCATCTATCAATGACAGTTAAAATGGAACCTAAGGGAAGCCGGTGGTGAGTGCTTCTGACCCTGAAGACTTCAATCATCTAAAGTTTGGACTCTGCCTACTTCCCAAGGCCCTTAATGAACATATGTGTAGCCGTAGCTTAAAAAATTCCCCAGTTTGGGTTGCGGAGAGACACTGATTTTGAAAAAGCCCTGGTGTTCTCCTCACATGAATGGGACCCTTCCTACAGCTAAAGCATGCTTGTCACACCCAGAGGATGGTATACCGTCTGATCGGGAAGAGTTTGGAAAAGGCATCTCATCTCCTCATCTCCTGGTGCTCGGGTTCACCCCTCCAGCGTCTTTACTAACAGTCTCCCCACTTGGAGATGTCAGCACTGTCAACATCCTGTTGCATATAGTTTGGAATTTGTCCAGAGGATGAAGCAGAAGGAGGAGGAACAATGAGTGACAAGTCCTAGGTGTTCGGACAGGCACATGTCACTCTAATTTCCAATCAGGAAGACGAATTGACCAAAGACTAGGGTTGCCCATGGAAACAGAATAGGGCTTGAGGAAATCCCGCTGCTTTGTGGCCAGTTCCCATAAACACAAGTTGAAAAATGGAACTCAGGGACACTAAAATTCATGAAACTGCAGAGTTGAAAATATCTATCACTGAAAAATGTCTTGAGGAAAGTCAGAGAAAAGGACTTGTAAGCAACGGAGAATGGCAGGAAAGGGATTGGAAGAGGTAGAAAGGACTCGCCATTAAGCACAAGAAAAGGGGCTGAACATTGCCAACATTGCAGTTGGCCAAAAAGTGTGTATGCGTCTTTTTCTGTATATATTCAAGAAAAGGGCATACACTTTTTTAGCCAACCAAAGAGGTGGGCACTGGAAATCAATACTACAAAACATCACTTCGCATCAGTCAGAAGAGCCGTCCTCATAAAGTGCAAACACCAGAAATGCAGGACAGGGCAAGGAGAAAAGGGGGCCCTGTGAGGCTTATAGTGGAAATGTATATTGCCAACGGTCACTCTGGAGAAGTGCATTGTGCTTACTAAAGCATCTAAAAAATGAGCTACAGAGCACAGGGCACTTGCACTCATGGACGTATATCTTGGGAAAAACAAAAATCGAGAGGACACAGGCACCCCAATGTCTACCTCCTCTCTGTTTAAAAGATCCTCGAATAGGATATAACTTATATGACTCTGGAGGGAAAAAATGGATAGAGATGTGTTACTTACGTAGAGTGGAATATGACTCAGCCTGGAAATCAATGAAATATGGCCACTTATAACAACTCCAGAGGAGTTACGTATGATCATTCAAAGTCATATAATTCAAAAACAAAAAGACATACGATATCACTAATTCATGGAATGTAAACGTGGCTACACATGAACTGAATTAAAAAACAGAACGGGGTATCAAATTTAGAAAACCAACTTATGCTTGCTTAAGGATAAACGTGAGTTGGGGTGCTGAATAAAACCAGGGATTGAAATTAGCACAGATACCATTGCATAAGCCAAATATGTAATAGAAAAAACCTACTCCTTGGTCAACGAAATGGAATCAACACCCCATATTCAAAGCCTAGGAATATACCTGACAAGTAAGAATCTTAAAACTCATGGATATTTATGTCTCCGTATAGAATCAAGCGTGTGTACAATGGCATAAATGCAGCAGTGAAACTCTGATAAATCCCATTATCAAAATAAAATACAAAAACAAAACACAGTGACAGTGAAATAGAGCGCAATTCTTAAATAATTCATTCAGGGCTTGTGATGCAACCTGGATATACCACATCTACAGCCAGAGCTGGGTGAGACATAAGGCTGGACACTTCGGGCTGATAGCATTGGTGAAGTTTGGTGAGCAAATGCAGACCCTTTGAAGTCATACTGCATGGTACCCATTCCATGGGTCCCAACTCTCAAGGATTAAGGGATTCTTCCTTCAGCTAAACCATGCAAGGGAAACCCAGAGTGTGGTCCACTGTGTGACCGGGAAACGTTTTCAAATGCATCTCAATTTTCGTCCCCTGGTACTCGGGTTCACCGTTCCAGATGCTTTACTAACACTCCCCACTTGGAGACTCAGTGCCTTTAACCTCCTGTTTGGCACAGTTAGCAATTTCTGCGCAAGATGAACAGGAATAGGGAGAACAAATGAGAGACTAGCTGCAGGTGTGTGCACGGGCAAATGTAACACTCATTTCCCACCAGGAAGAGGAATTAACCAATAGCTCAGTGTGCCCTGCCGGAAACAGATTAGGGCCTGAAGGAATCCTGCGGTTTTGCGACCAGCTCACAAGAAAGCGAGTTGAAGAAAGGAGCTCAGGGGCACTGTAATTCACAACCCTGCAGAGTTATGAATGACAGCTATCGTCCAAAAATATATTGAAGTAAGGCTGCAAACAGGACTTGAAAGCGGCGCAGAATTGCAGGAAAACGATTTCAGGTGGTAGACTGGCATTGCATTTAAAGCATAGGAAAAGAGGAAGAACGTCGACAGTCATGCACCTGGCCAAATATTGCATATGCGTTTTTTCATGAATATATTCCGGAAAAAACGCATACGACCTATTTGGCCCACCAAGCACGGGAGGAAAGGAAAGCTGCACTACAATGAAGTCTCACTGCCCCCCGGTCAAAAGGTCCATCTGAAAAAAGTGTAAAATCCAGAAAGGCAGGACAGGCCATGGGGAATAGGGAGCCTTTTTATGCTGATGTGCGAGATGTAAATTGCCAACAGCCACTCTGGAGAAGTGTACGGTGCTTCCTGAAACACGTACGAAACAAAGCAGCACAGCCTATGGCACTTCCACTTATGGTCCTATAGCTTAGGGAAATTAAAATCAAAAACACACAGCCACCCCAAAGTTTGGGAAGGCTGTGTTTACAAGAACCTCGTCTATGGTACAAGTTAAATATCCCAGAAAGCGAAAAATGGATAAAGAAGTTGTGGTACGTACGTACAATGGAATATCACTCAGCAATGAAATCTATGTCATCAGGCCCATAGCGGCATAATGAGTAGATTCAGGTACGATGATTCTACGTGAAATAATTCACACAGAAAAAGAAACATCATAAGATATCACTAATACACGGAATGTAAACTTGGCTACACATGAACTGAATTACAAAACAGAACAGCGTCTCAAATTTAGAAAACCAACTTATGCTTTCTTATGGGGAAAGGTGAGTTGGGGTGCTGCATAAAACAAGAGATTGAAATTAGCACAGAAACCATTTCATATGCCAAATATGTAATAGACAAGACCTACTCCTTGCTCAACGAAATGGACTCAACACCCCATATTCAATGCCTGGGAATATACGTGACTAGTAAGAATCTTCAAACCCATGGATTTATATGTCTCCATAAGAGAATCAAGCGTGATTACAGTTGCTTAAATGCAGCAGTGATTATCCGATAAATCCCATTATAAAAATAATTTTCAAAAACAAAACACAATGACAGTGAAATAAAGAGCAATTCTTAAATAATTCATTCAGAGCTTGTGATGCAACCTGGATTTACCACATCTACACCCAGAGCTGGGTGAGACATAAGTCTGGACACGTCGGGCTGATAGCATTGGTGAGGTTCGGTGAGCAAATGCAGACCGTTTGAAGTCATACTGCATGGTACCCATTCCATGGGTCCCAACTCTCCAGGTTTAAGGGATTCTACCTTCAGCTAAAACATGCATGGGAAAACCAGAGTATGGTCCACCGTGTGATTGGGAAACGTTTTCAAATGCATCTCAGTTTTCGTCCCCTGGTACTCGGGTTCACCATTCCAGACGCTTTACTAACACTCTCCCCACTTGGAGAGTCAGTGCCTTTAACCTCCTGTTTGGCACAGTTTGCAATTTCTGCGCAAGATGTACAAGAATAGGGAGAACCAGGGAGAGACTAGCTGTAGGTGTCTGCACGGGCAAATGGAACGCTCATTTCCCACCAGGAAGAGGAATTAACCAAAGGCTCACCGTGCCCTGCCGGAAACAGGTTAGGGCCTGAAGCAATCCTGTGGTTTTGCGGCCAGGTCACAAGAAAGCGAGTTGAAGAAAGGAGCTCAGGGGCACTGTAATTCAAAAACATGCAGAGTTATGAATGACAGCTATCGTCCAAAAACACAGTAAAGTAAGTCTCTGAAGAGGACGTGAAAGTGGGGTAGAATTTCAAGAAAACGATTTCAGGGGATAGACTGGAATTGCACTTAAAGCATAGGGAATGAGGCAGAATTTTGACAATGATGCACTTGGCCAAAAAGGGCGTATGCTTTCTTTCTTGAATATATTCAGGAAAAAACGCATACGCACTTTTTGGCCAACCAAGCAAGCGTGTAAACGAAATCTGCACTACAATGAAGTCTCACTGCCCCCCGGTCAAAAGGGCCATCTGAAAATAGTGTAAAATCCAGAGAGGTAGGACAGGCCATGGAGAACAGGGAGCCTATTTATGCTGATGGGCTGGATGTAAATTGCCAACAGCCACTCTAGAGAAGTGTATGGTGTTTCCTGAACCACTTAGGAAACAAAGCAACACAGCCTATAGCACTTCCATTTATGGTCTCATAGTTTAGGGAAATTAAAATCAAAAACACACAGCCACAGCAAAGTCTGGGATGGCTCTGTTTACAAGAACCACTTCTACGGTACAAGTTAAATATCCATGAAAACGAAAAATGGATAAAGAAGTTGTGGTACATAAGTACAATGGAATATTTCTCAGCAATGAAATCTATGTCATCAGTCACGTAGTGGCATAATGAGTGGATTCAGGTACGAGGATTCTACGTGAAATAAGTCGCACAGAAAAAGAAACATCATAAGATATCACTAATACACGGAATGTAAACTTGGCTACACATGAACTGAATTACAAAACAGAACAGGGTCTCAAATTCAGAAAACCAACTTATGCTTGCTTTTGGGGAAAGGTGAGTTGGGGTGCTGCATAAAACCAGAGATTGAAATTAGCACAGATACCTTTCAATAAGCCAAATATGTAATAGACAAGACCTACTCCTTCCTCAACGAAATGGACTCAACACACCATATTCAACGCCTAGGAATATACCTCACTAGTAGGAATCTTAAAACCCATGGATTTATATGTCTCCATAAGAGAATCAAGTGTGTGTACAGCAGCCTAAACGCAGCAGTGAAAATCCGATAAATCCCATTATCAAAATAAATTTCAAAAACAAAAGACAATGACAGTGAAATAGAGAGCAATTCTTAAATAATTCATTCAGGGCTTCTGATGCAACCTGGATTTACCACAACTACACCGAGAGCTGGGTGAGACATAAGGCTGGACACTTCGGGCTGATAGCATTGGTGAGGTTCGGTGAGCAAATGCAGACCCTTTGAAGTCAAACTGCATGGTACCCATTCCATGGGTCCCAACTTTCCAGGTTTAAGGGATTCTTCCTTCAGCTAAAACATGCATGGGAAACCCAGAGTATGGTCCACCGTGTGACGGGGAAACGTTTTTAAATGCATCGCAGATTTCGTCCCCTGGTACTCGGGTTCACCATTCCAGACCCTTTACTTACACTGTCCCTACCTGGAGAGTCAGTGCCTTTAACCTCCTGTTTGGCACAGTTTGCAATTTCTGCGCAAGATGAACTGGAATAGGGGAACCAATTAGAGACTAGCTGTAGGTGCCTGCACGGGCAAATTTAATGCTCAATTCCCACCAGGAAAAGGAATTAACCAAAGGCTTACCATGCAGTGCCGGAACAAGATTAGGGCCTGAAGCCATCCCGCGGGTTTGTGGCCAGCTCACAAGAAAGCGAGTTGAAGAAAGGAGCTCAGGGGCACTGTAATTCACAAACCTACAGAGTTATAAATGACAGCTATCATCAAAAAAAATATATTGAAGGAAGGCTGCGAAGATGTCTTGAAAGGGGGGCAGAATTGCAGGAAAATGATTTCAGGGGGTAGACTGGAATTGCATTTAAAGCATAGGAGAAGAGGCAGAACTTCGACAATGATGCACTTGGCCAAAAAGGGTGTATGCGTTTTTTCCTGAATATATTCACGATAAAACGCATACGCCCTTTTTGGCCAACCAAGAAAACATGTTAAAGAAATCTGCACTACAATGAAGTCTCACTGCCCCCCGGTCAAAAGGGACATCTGAAAAAAGTGTAAAATCCAGAAAGGCAGCACAGGCCATGGAGAACAGGGAGCCTTGTTATGCTGATGGGCGGGGTGTAAATTGCCAACAGCCAATCTGGAGAAGTGTTTGGTGTTTCCTCAAACAACTAAAAACAAAGCAACGGAGCCTACGGCACGTCCCCTTATGGTCCTATAGCTTAGAGAAATTAAAATCAAAAACACACAGCCAC
>NW_021702891.1:0-1688 GCF_005190385.1 Monodon monoceros
GTACACTAACCTGTACCCTAAACCGTCCCTGTCCCCGTCTCCTAACCCTAACCCTAACCCTAACCATAAACCTTACCCGAAGCCTTACCCTAACCCGTCCCCTAATCCTAACCCGTACGCTAACACTAACCCGTACCCTAACACGTACGCTCACCCTAAACCGTTGTGAACGCCTAACCTGTACCCTAAACCGTCCCCGTCCCCTAACCCTAACCCTAACCCTAACCCTTACCCGAAGCCTTACCCTAACCCGTCCCTAATCCTAGCCCGTACGCTAACACTAACCTTTACCCTAACACGTACTCTCTCCCTAAACCGTTGACGTACACTAACCTGTACCCTGAACCGTCCCCGTCCCCTAACCCTAACCATTACCCTAACCATAACACTTACCCGAAGCCTTACACTAACCCGTCCCCTAATCGTAAACCATACGCTAACACTAACCAGTACCCTAACACGTATGCTCACCCTAAAGAGTTGTCGTACCCTAACCTGTACCCTAAAACGTCCCCGACTCCGTCCCCTAACCCTAACCCTAACCCTAACACTAACCCTTACCTGAAGCCTTACCATAAACCGTCCCGTAATCCTAACACGTACGCTAACATTAAACCGTAACCTAACACGTACGCTCACCATAAACCGTTGTCATAGACTAACCTGTACCCTAAACCGTCCCCGTCCTCTAAACCTAACCCTAACGCTAACCCTGACCCTAACCCTTACCCAAAGCCTTACCCTAAACCGTCCCCTAATCCTAACTCGTACGCTAACACTAACCCGTACCCTAACACATACGCTCACCCTAAAGCATTGTCGTACACTAACCTGTACCCTAAACCGTCCACGTCCCCTAACCCTAACCATAACCGTAACCCTAACACTTACCCGAAGCCTTACGCTAACCCGTCTGCTAATCCTAGCCCGTACGCTAACACTAACCCGTACCCTAACACGTACGCTCACCCTAAACATTTGTCATAGCCTAACCTGTGCCCTAAATCGTACCCGTCCTCTAACCCTACCCCTAACCCTAAACCTAACACTAACCCTTACCCGTAGCCTTACCCTAACCCGTCCCCTAATCCTAAACCGTACGCTAAAACTAACCCGTTACCTATCACGTACGCTCTCCCTAAACCGTTGTCGTACCCTAACCTGTACACTAAACCGTCCCCGTACCCGTCCCTCTCCCCGTGCCCTAACCCTAACCCTTACCCGAAACCTTACCCTAACCCTCCCCTAATGCTAAACCGTACGCTAAGACTAACCCGTACCCTAACACGTACGCTCATCCTAAACCGTTATATTACCCTTACCTGTACCCTAAACCATCCCCGTCCCCTAACCCTAACCCTAATGCTAACCCTTACCCGAAGTCTTACCCTAACCCGTCCCCTAATCCTAACCCATACGCTAACAATAAACCGTACACTAACACGTACGCTCACCCTAAACCGTTCTCGTACCCTATCCTGTACCCTAAACCGTCCCCGTCGCCTAACCCTAACTCTAAGCCTAACACTTACCCGAAGCCTTACACTAACCCGTCCCCTCATCCTAACCCGTACGCTAACACTAACACGTACCCTAACACGTACGCTCACCCTAAACCGTTGTCGTACCGTAACCTGTATCCTAAACCGTCCCCGTTCCCTAACCCTAACCCTAACCCTAACCCTAAA
>NW_021702892.1:0-5908 GCF_005190385.1 Monodon monoceros
ATTAAAAGAAATCCTTACACTGATGTTCCTTGATTTACACTGTTAAACGGTTCATTAACATGTAATTCTGGCTAAGAATTACATTTGAGACTCCTTGCTCAGATTTTGGTTAACAGTACCAATCTTTCAGAAATTCAAGTTCTTATTAATCAATAATTTGTCAGCTAGGATACATTCGGCATCAGCTGCAACTACAGAATAGGTGCACTGCCTCAGCGCTGTGGAGAGACATAATCCAGAACACTACTAGCAGACAAAATATCTGTTACTAGACAGCACAGGTGCAGTACAGCAAGACAAAAACATATATTCATGTGTGCCGCGGACCAGCCAGAGAGAGAGGATTTCACCGCCCAGGTTCAGAAGGGAAGGCGTAAGGAACTGAAGTAGCACCGACGAATGGGGTCAGAAGGACCGAGACAACTGATGGTTGCAAGGCAAATTTTATTATGCTACAGATGCAGATTATCTAGACTAGAAAAAGGAAGGCTGCCAGATGGTGGTTTACATTATCTACAGACTGCCTCGGCTCAAGGTTAACTTCCCTGGGAGAAAATCCATAAACCCAGAAGCATCAAAAATAACCTGCATGTGCAGGGGGGAGACAGCTTTGCTTGTCTCATTTTACATTCTTTCTGATCTCTGGGCCCTGGTGATTTATCTCCCATGGAATGGAAGAAGGAGGGGAACAAGTGGGACAGTCCCTTCGAGCAGCGGCGGCATGCCTGGCATGTCCTTACCTGCTCTCAAGGCTGACTGCTTCCCACAGGTCCCCCTTTTTTATTTTTTAACTTTTGCTGCAAAATAATGCCATGAAGTTTAGTGCCGAGAGTAGTATACTGTTGCATGAGGATACGAAACAGACATGAGAAGATTACTATCAATAATAGGCAAATTATGGCCAGGGTAATAAATCCTGACAACCTTCCAGTAATCCAAGACTGAGGGTTTAACCACTTTAAATGATCCAGTAAAGTTCGAATTACATCTTCTGGCGAAACATCATCAAGATGTGTATTTTGTATATCCTGAATTTCAGCATTTAATTTCTTAAGATCAAGACTAATATTATTATCTGACCAAACACTCAGCAGATGCATTTTTACTTTTTCCCATTCCCAAATACAGTCACTGAACTTTTAAGGAGTAACACACATCCATGTATACTTTGCATGACAAGCTAAACGCATCCTCAATTTTAATGCTGCCATCTGATCTCCAATCCCCAAAATTTGCGTTTTTAAATTCATCTAACTTGTTATTAATCTGTAAATCTATGTGACTTTGTAAAGATAAAGCAAGACTGGTATGTTGAGATAACTGATTAGCAAAGTGAGCATGATGAATACTCTGTGAAAGAGCAAGACCGGCAGTAGCCACGGTAGCAGACAGAGCAGCCGAGGCAAGTAAACTTACTATTAGCCACCCAAGAAAGCGTCTCCTTCTCTGCAAGGCTTTAGAGAGTTCCACCCATGCCTGTACTCCAGTATCTTCACACCAAGGTTCTCTCAGATGTACAGGCACCATAACATACATGGGTTGCTTTAGTATAAGCACAGATTGCGTTCCTGCAGAAGGGAACATACAACTGCTAAAAATACAATTAACACAGCTAATATTATATTCTCCTTTGGAAGAATTACCAATGTTAATAGAACCACACAAACGTGTATATGGAGGAGCAACACAAGTTATAACAGGTGTACTGGAATAAGTTAGAGCTAGTTTCCATATATCCCTGTTCTTTTGAAATGTGATAAACCTATCTATGATGGGAAAAGAAGAGATAAGAATTGACACCTTGGTATAATCTATAGTACACCATATTTGGTTATTATTCCAAGATGCATTGCAACGTTCAAAACTGGATCCAGGAAAGTTAACAGTCATAAAAGGAGGCAATTGATTTTTTGATTTTCTGTTAAGCATAGTAACCTTATGTCCAGCTATAAGTATCCCTTGTCCTCCAAGTAAACGCTTCATACAGAAATAATTTCCTGAATCTTCACCTGTAACCTTGGCTATAGTAATAGCGGAATCCCTAAGTGGTGAGGCGTATGAGATTTGACCTCTAATATTAATAGCTTGCCCATTTTATACCAAATGATGGTATCCTTAAGATCCTCTCGTCGGCTGGTAGCCGGGCATGTAAGAGTAATGTTGGTTCCTGTAAAACGAAGGATGCCTGGAGAGCCTGACAAACTCATTGATTGATCCGTTCCCTCATAAACATCTGTATGCTCATAACTAATAGCCTTTACACATCCAGTTTCCAGATGCAATGGGCTAAGACAGACAGGATAGGTACTAAACCAGTTAGTATAATTTACATATTGATTTGTTTTATATTCCCAATAAGAGGCCCATAAACAGTTATCATTGTAAAATACAGGAAACTGTGCTTCAGACCAAGATATGGGTTGTAATAGTGGAGGATCAGGTACATAGGCCTAGTAAGTTGCTGCATTAACAGAGGGAACACATGAAATGGTTGCCAACATAACCAAAAATAAAGTTACAGGTGTAACAGGATTACTCTGTTGTTTCACTGACTCTTGAGCTCGTGAAACCAGTTGTTTAATTTGTCCCCAAGTTGGAACATCACTCCTTTGAGTCGTCCTGGCAAGTGGTCTCCTCTTCTTCTTCTTTTTCTGAATCAAGACTGTCAAATTTTCCGGAGAGGTGCAGAGCTTCTTCATCTTCTGAACTAGGTGAGCTGTGGCGAGCCATCTATTTGCTTGACTAAGCGCTCAGGAAGCCAGCAAGGTCCAGGCGCTGATCTGGGATAAGACACACACGTGACCACGTCCCCAAATCAACACAGGATCAGGACCACGCCAAGTGCTGGTTAACGGATCTTTCCAGAGGACCTCCGGAGATTAAGAGGCCAATCTTGGCTCAGCCACAAACCTTCCCCCTGCAGAGCAGCCAAATTTGTCAACAGTGAGAACATTTAAAATAAACAGAGCATGATTTATAAGGTTATGTGGTGTTGTTCTATACAATTCCCCCCTTTTTATTTTTTCAATAGTTAGCTTTAAAGATCTATTTGCACGTTCTATAATACCTTGTCCTTGAGGGTTATATGGAATGCCTGTAATATGGGTAATTTTGTAATGAATTACAAAATGTTGCAAAGGCAGCGGGCCCATTATCTGTTTTAATAATTTTGGGAAGGTTCATGAAAGCAAAACAGTGTAATAAATGAGTGATAACATGTTTAGTAGCTCCTCCGGTCTGTGCTGTAGCACAGAGGAAATCAGAATAAGTATTGATAGTGACATGAACAAACTGTAATTTCCCAAAAGACGGGATATGAGTAACATCCATTTGCCATAAATGTCTAGGTAATAATCCACGAGGATTAACAACATAATGTGGAACAGGAAGGTGAGGTAAGCATTGTGGGCATTGCTTAACAATTTGTCGGGCGGCTTCACGAGTAAGGGAAAATTGTGTGTGTAATGTAGCCGTCGACTGACGGTGTAGAGCGTGTAACGGCTGTGCTGCTTGTGAAGCAGTTTGATCATAACTTACCGTAATATGAGGGTGTCCAGGACATGGACCATGAGTATCAACAGTATGAAGATAATGAATGCAGTACATTAGCCATTCTTGATAGCATGACGAACGGAAAGGAGGAGTACAGTAAATTGGGACATGTCCTGCTTTAGGGAAAAGAGATTGAGGAGGAGGAGTAACTTCAACTCTATTCTTGGGAGGAAGATGTACAGGATAAAGATCACGTTTAGATCGAGTTAAAACATCTGCAGTCGCATTAAGTTTAGTCAATGGACCAGGCAAGTTAGAATGAGCACGGATATACAGACCTGCAACAGGACCATCATGGGAACGAATAAGCTGTTGAAGCAAACGAAAAGAGGATGATAATTCAGGGTTATTAGTATGTCCTATGGTCGCAGTCTCCAGAAGAAATCATAAGCTAATAAGATATTTACTATCAGAAAACAAATTAAAAGATATAGAAGGCAAATGTTTAAAAGCCATAATGACAGCATACAGTTCAACACGTTGAGCTGAAGTCAAGGAAGTTTCTTTAATGAGGTTTGTTCCGTCGTCAATGATTACAGTAGCCACTCCTGAAGAAGAACCGTCCGTAAAAACCAAAGGTACATGAGGAACAGGCTGTTGCCTAATTATAGAAGGAAAGATATGAGTTAAGTTTGCTGAATTGGATCAATTTATCAGCAGGGTAATGGCATTCCAAGGTACCTGAAAATGCTGCAAGAGCAAGACCCCATTCATTACTATGTTGAAAAAGCCAATTTTGTTGACTAACTGAATAAGGGATAATAATTTGAGAAGGTTCTATACTTATAGGTTGTAAGCATCTAGTTCTACCTTGCATTATTAAATTACTAATAAGTTCATAATAAGGGTTAATAACTTTAGAGGGTGTAGTTTTCATATGAATCTATTCAATAATTCCAACAGTTTGCCATAAGACGGCAGTAGGCACATGAGGAGTTGGACAAATTATTAAGAAAATTGGAAGGTGAGTATGAATTCTAGTTAATTGTGTAGAACTGATTGACTATTTGTAAAGCTTGAAATCCTTCTGGAGTCACAGAGCGTGAAGAAGGAGGATCTGAGTCACCTTTAAGAATATCAAACAAAGGCTGTAATTGAGCAGTAATAAGTTTTAAGGAAGGCCTTAGCCAATTAACATCTCCAACTAATTTTTGAAAACCATTTAATGTTTTTAAATTATCAACTCGAATTTGCAGTCTTTGAGGCCTAATAGTAGTGTTATCAATGTATTTTCCCAAATATAAAAATGGAGATTGTCTTTGAATTTTTTTTGAGGCAACGACCAAGCCAAATGATTGTAAGGACTGTTGTAAAAATTGAAAAGCAGTCTCTAATAAAGAAATATTATCAGTGGCTAAAAGTATATCATCCATATAATGTATGAGATATAACGATGGAAACCTTTTTCTCACAGGAGTCAAGGCCTGAGCCACATATTTTTGGCATAATGTAGAACTATTTGCCATGCCCTGAGGCAATACTTTCCATTGAAATCTCCTCATGGCTTCCTTAAAATTTAAGGAAGGCAAGCTAAAAGCAAAATGTTTTCTATCTTCAGGAAACAAAGGAATAGTGAAAAAACAATCTTTTAAATCTATAACTAAAAGATGATAATTGTGTGGTATGGCTGTTGGAGAGGGTAGGCCTGGTTGAAGAGTTCCCATTATTAGCATAGTTTTATTAACAGCTCTTAGATCCTGTAATAACCTATATTTTCCAGATTTTTTCTTGATAATAAAAATAGGAGTATTCCAAGGACTACTGGAAATTTCTAAATGCCCTAATTGTTTCAGTACTAATTGTTCTGCAGCTTCTAATTTCTCCTTTGTGAGGGGCCATTGGTCCACCCATACAGGGTCATCAGTCAGCCAAGTAATTGGATCAGCAGTGAGTGGAGGAGAATCCAAGGCCCCTAAGAAAAACCCAAACCTAGTCTATCATTTTTTAATTTTCACATCAATAGGATAGACAGTTCCTTGTTGATTTGTTCCCAGCCCTTTTGTGGGAAGAAATCCTTGATCCAACATCATATTAGAGACTTGAGAGTGTGGACTATAAAGTAATACTCCCATTTCTTTTAATATATCTTGGCCCCAGAGGTTTAAAGGTAGCCCAGGCAAAACATAAGCCTGGAAGTATCCTGAATGGCCCTCACTATCTTGCCATAATAAAAACTGACTACTTTGCATAGGAGAAGAACTTTGTCCTATTACGTGAAGTTCTGTAATAGTAGGACTAATGGGCCAATGTTTAGGCCAGTGTATCTGCGTCATAACAGAGACATCAGCTCCAGTGTCTAACAAACCTGAAAAAACCTTTCCATTAATGGTTCATTTCATTTCTGGACGTTCTTTCC
>NW_021702893.1:0-29505 GCF_005190385.1 Monodon monoceros
CCCGAAACTAAATAATTACACCCTGTGGCTATTTTGTTTTTCCATAATATCACAGTTGGTGGGGGGAGAACACAACTGTGAATGTCTTTAAAAAAGAAAAAAAATAGTTCTTGAAAAATGCCAAGTGTAATAAGCACCTCTGCAAATAATTCTCTGTAATGAATTTCCCCTTCAGAAGGTTGATTTCCTCCATCTATGAGAAAAATAAAAGATCTGCAAATTGTCCTTTTAATTGGTAAGGTGATTACTTTCTATTTAAAAGGTCTGTCCAGGCTTATGTCCTAAATGGAGAAACTCTCAAGCTTTTATTTCAAGTCTTTGGGGAGAAACTCCTCCCTCGTTCTCTGTTTTCTCCTTTCATTGTTTCTTTGGCTCCCACAGCAGTGGTGTTGGTAGATGTGCTGACACTGCGGATCTTTTAAAAAAAGAAGGGACATGGGACTAAAATATCAAAAACTGAAAGCTAATATTATAAGGGAGAGTGAAGAGGAAAGGGACATATTAAATACAATAAACAAAACATCCACTTCGCCATCCTACCACACTGGCCACAAGGGACAGAAGCAATAACTGTACCATGAAACTTACATTTAAAGAAAAAAAAAACTAGTATTTATCCCTCCAGAAACATATTAAAGGAAGGGTAAAGCCCTGACCCAGTCGCTTTTCTGCAAAGTAGACTTAAAATGAGTCTTTTCTATTGGCAATTGTATAGATCTCTCAAGCAATCATATTTTGTTTTCTTTCTTATTATTATTATAAAAGAAATTCATTCTTATTCCAAAAAGAACTGCCAAGTATAAAGAGAACACACAAATCATGCATAATTCCATCGCCCAGAGAAAAGGATTTTTAATATTTGGTATATATCCTTCTAGATTTTTCTTATGTAAATATATACCACAAAATTGTAAATTTTGAAAGAGAAACATGCAGTTTTTCTCCAAAAGCACTTTGTTCTTACTTTCTTGCTTCACGAATTATTCCCCTTCACCCTCTGGTATCTACATTTTCACTTTCAATACTGCTCCTTCTTGAACTATGAACATACTCAATACCTTTACACAAGGAAATGGGGAAAAACTATAACTTTCCTAGTATTCTCACTCTGTATTTTTTGTCTTTTCACTAGCATTCTTGCTCCTGTTTCTCTCTCGCTCTTTTTTTTTAAGCTGTGGCATAAGAACACTTAAGATGAGATCTACCACCTTAACAAATTTTCCCCTTTCCCTTTTTATTCAAGTTTTCTAAGGGAAAATAAGTCCTCTCTCACCCTTACCACCAATATATTCATTAATTTACTCTAATCTTGGTTCCACCTTCACTAATTCTTCTGTTCCTAACATCCTTGATGACTTCCAAAATGCCAAATACAGTGAAAGTGTGCAGTTCTCCTTATTTAACCTTTCATCAGCATTTGACACCATCTACGACTTGTTTTCCTCGGACTGCATTCTGGTTCTCCTCCTATACCTACGGCCACTCCTATTCTGCCTCCTTCCCTGGGTTCTTTTCTTTGGCCCATTCTTTAAATGTAATGATTCTTCACGACTCCAGCCTTAGTCCTCTTCTCTTCTGACTCTACATTTTCTTTCTTAATGAGTTCGACCACTCCTACAATTTTAATTATCCCCATCAATCCATATGTCTTGCCTTATCTTTCTTCTAAAAATATAGATCCATATAACCAAGCGGCCAACTGGATCTTTCCACTTGGATGAACTTTCCACAGACACCTCAAACTCAGCAAGTATCCTCTTAGCACAGTATCTCCTTTGTGCTCCCCCCCTCTCGCTGATATCCTATTCACCTGGTGGCAACACCATGTAACAGCTGTAACTGTGTAAATAACAGCAAAGACATTTCTGAAAATACATGATACAGACCTGACCACTGAAAGAAGTAATATTTGCATTTATTTTGACATCTATAGTCAATCATAAGTTGCGTTTGGGACTAATTCATACAGTTAGTTCTAAAAAGGGCTGCTAGAGAATTTGATAATTAGGAGTCCATTGGTGACCGTCAAGAATGCAACTATAGTAAATTGCAACCTGATTGTGATTGGTTTAGAAGTGAAGAGAAAGGAAGGAACTATGGCTAGTGAGCACGGACCACTCTTTCAAGCTTGATGGTAAAGAGATAAGAGAGATTAAATGAATGTCATTAGGGGAAAGCAGATGTGAGGAAGTCATCTTTTAGAACCGGGAAAACTGAGCAGTTTTGCAGGCTGCAGGAAGGAAGGTGGTCGTGAAGAAGGGATTGAAGGTAGGAAAAATAAGAAGATAGGAACTGAATACTGACAACCACAAAGGGAGTAGGAAGGTCTTTGCTTCTTTTGTGTATATTATTATTCTTCATTAACATTTGCTTAAATAAATTCAGGTCTACTATTTATCATATTGTAGTATTAAATAAGTAATAGTAATAATATTTTTTGTAATTTTATATGCAAACCTTTATATTTATTTTGACATCTATAGTTAGGCAAAAATTGTCATTGAGGCTAATTTGTACAATTAATTAAATCATGTGTTCCTTTTCCTTTTCAAAACTTCCCTTATATATTCCATTCCTAGTGAGTATGATGAATCCTTTTAATTCAACCCATATACAACTAGTAGCTTTCAGTTAAAACTCTTACTTTTTCATAAACTCATAACTCTTATTCTAAAATGAACATTGGGTACTTCATTTGTCAGGTATCTATCCCATCAAATTTTACTATTGTTTTGTTACTTACTTGCAAAATTTCCTTATATAATACATTCTATATCTGTGGCCATATATGGTTTTCCTATACAGTTTCCAAGTTTTATGGTTTATTTAGTTCAAGTGAATAAACCCAGCTTTCTGTTTCACTTTTGTGGAGGTAGATAGGGTCAAGGAGAGCTGGTGGAACATTTACAGAGAGGAAAGATTACCAGTTAGGCTCGATGTTCCTAAGAAAACAACAGCTCTGATTCAGTGGTATTAAAAAATTTGGCAGTACTAAAAAATAACTAGATAGTTTTCCTACCAGTTACTCAGAAAGGGTTCATAATGTGTGAGGGAGAGGGGAGATACTGTGTTTGGAGTTTCAGAGACTGGACACTTATCCTGAGCTGAAAGCTTCTCACAGGGAGGGAGGCATTCTCAGCAAATGATGACTATTTCCTTCCTTTCCTCACTTCTCCCACCTCGAGGTCCTCACTGTTTTAGCTTCACTGCACTGATGCTCCCTCCTCAGCTGCACTGTTTTAGCTCCACTGCATTGACGCTCCCTCCTCAGCTGCACATGGGGAGCAGTGCACAAAATCGGCTCTCCACAAGCAGCATGCTCAGGCTGAGGTGGACAGGGGCCTAACCTTACTGCCTCAGTTCAAATCCTCAGCCCCAGTGGCTGCCAGGGGAGGTGGGCGGAGCACAGGAAGTGATTACCCTCGTGCTTCTCCTCCCACAGAAGCCCTGCCTCCTCACGCTTGGACAGTGGGGAGGTTAGCTTTCTTTCTCCTTCCAGTTCAGTCCTTTGGCTAATGTGAAAGACCACGCAGAAACTATGGAGTTGCTTTTTGTGCTTGACAAAGTGCAGAGATAGAAGACAGGGATTCCCGGCTGGGAGGAGGGAGGAGAGCTGAAGACCCCGGCCTGGGCTGGCTGATCTAAGCAGTCAAAGTGGGAAGCTGAGTGCTTGAAAGAGGATTATACTCGCACTAGAAATAAGCAGTAAGTGAGCGAATAACCATTATGGCTTAGAAAAGGCTTAATCCCCCTGGGTTATGGGGTGAGCTAGAAAATATTGCTTAACTCTAGAGTAAAACTGGAAGGCTTCTGACTCTGTGTACAGTTGTCTGCTGTTTGGAAAGTAGGGGCTTAAGAGCAAGCCCAGAGCCTCCCCCACTCTTGGAAAATGCCAACTTCTACTTAACAATAGTTGGGGATATAATCTCCTTCCCTAGCCTCTTCCTGGTAAAATTTAGTAATAAACCAGATAGGGAGTTGGGATTAAACTGGAAAAGTGGAATCTGGTATTGGCAGAAATGGCGATCTTGAATTACGTTCTGTGAATGCCGACATTGTTATATCTATTAGCAGTGATTTGCTAATCACAAGAAAGTCTGGGGCAGGACATTGAAAAGGGAGAATTGAAAGCTTTTATGACAGAGAAGCTGAGTAGTCCATATGCGTGAGATGAAATATGAAAATGTGTATAATAATAGATGGAGGGGTTTTTTGAGCATTAAACTAGAAAAGCAGTCAGGGAACATGTACTTGGATATAAGCTAGAAAAGAAGAAATGTTAGTTTCAATAATTTTTTGTGCAAACCCCAAATTTCACAATGTTTACAAAGTCAAGACAGTGATTCGGGGATACTTCGATTATTGTGGTACACTATAAATACTGCTGCTGGGCAAGATCTGTGGTTCTCTGGTCAGCAAGTTCTGGCAATGAAGCCACTGCCGCTGGTGCAAAGAATTCTGGGATGTCTGACAGTGAAATGGATGGAAAGACCCACATTCCATCTCTACTTAATGTCCTTTTTTCCAGAAGTCGGGTCATGCACATGAGCTACTTGGTAAGTGTACAGATCAATATTCAGAAAGGCATTTCTTAATGTTTTGCATTAGAGGGTCTCTGGACAATATCTTATGGCAACCAGTGTACTAAAGCAAAGTGGTAGGAAGGAAGTCCATCTTGATCAAAACCAACCTTGTTCTTTTTGTTTTCCATCAGTCCTGAAATGGAACCTCAAATGAGGACAAGAATAATAATAGAGAGAAATACTGTGGCCATCTGTTCTGTTCTAAGTGGTTAAACTCATTAATATATGAATGAGAATTCAGATTTTATTTTTGCATCCTAATACTTGAAGATTCAGAAAAATATCTTTATTACAGAAAAACAACCCACAAAAATAGGAGGTATGTTTATTGGGGAGGAAATATGGAAATCTGCTTTTTAAATGTTATAGGAGAAAAAAACAGACAAGAATCGTTTCCCACAGTATAAAGAAGATTTATGTCATGTTCGCTGAAGGTTGTAATTCTTCCCCCAATGAGATGAGGATCCTAATATGGCACAGTAGATACAAACATAAGAAATATTTTTAATTCCCTTAATTCTAGTTGATATAATTAATACCAAGAGCAAGAATTGCTTTTTTAAAAAATAATAACCTTGGATTACAGCTAATTATGTAGTGAATTTTCTTTTCTTTTTCTTACTGGTCTTCTATGAAGGTACTATGTTTCTGAAATTATGAAGAAGCAACTGTCATTCCAAATGGTATTTAGTTTAACCATTGCACTGGGAGAAAGAAAAAGAAAAGACTCAGACGTATTATCTTTCTCCTGTAACACAACAGTAAAATGGTTGTAATGATCTATGTCCTTTTCTAACTTATGAAGTTATGAACTTTTGCTATGGGGAAGATAGATGGGGGAAAATGCCAATAAAGTACATTTTTTAAAATGGTCCGTACCCTACCAACTTTTCAAACTACCTAATTTTGAAAATTATTTTACTTATCTTTTTAAAATTATTTCTGAGTTGTTTTGCCAATGCTAGTTTTCATCAGATTTATAAGCAAATACAGAAAATCTGAAGATTCGTTACCTGAGTGGTGTTATTCTTGCTTAGTCTTAAAAATATATAAAGGGTTAAAATAAAACATTTAATAGTTGAAATCTTAAGCATAATATAATCACTAAATGCAGTTTCAGTCTTTAAGAAAAATGTGCTGGGACTCTTTAAGGAGTTGCTTATTTATCTCGAATTATTAAAGAATCTTTTCTAAAAATATACAATTGAAGAAAGAAAGGAAGCATAACAATATTCAGAGAAGGATTAAAAGTATAATTTGGGTGGGAGAGGCTAAGCAGAAGCCAGCAGTTTAATAAAGATATTTTCTGTTGTCCATGAGAGATTGGCATAAAGAATGATGTATTATGACTAGTGAACAATGCTAAGAAAAGACTTTTATCTTTAAAAAGTATTAAGTGGGAATTAACATTATTAATGGAAAGAAACTAAATGATCATTTAAAATTATTCTTTCACAAGAAAAGTAAAGAAAAAGGATATGGAAAACTAAGCAGTGATGAAGACCTGAAAATAATTGTTGATCAAAAGCAGGTAAGTGAATGCTTACATACATTTTCTAATGTTGCGTTGTAGATTTTTGACAACTGAAGCCCTTTGAGCTTTCAGTGCTGCCCTGGAAGCTATATTAGCTTAGCTCATCTAACTGAGGCCTGCATAATAAGATAGATTTTGAAAGCAGCTAAGCCTCCCTGTCTAACGCCTCTGATGCACTGACTTCTGCATGATGTCAACATGTATGTCCTGTATGTAAGAATGATGAAAAATAAAGCAGAGCAAGATAAGAGAAGTTTTGGAAATTAAAAGCCCCACTTGAAAAATGAAATCAGTACAATGATAATTTGTTGGAAAAAAATATTTAAATTAGAACCAGAAAGTAAATTATTTTGAAAATGAGAAATGCTACTATTAGTGTAAGACAATAAATATAAGTTAAGAGGACAGGGATATAAGACTTTAAAAAACTGAGAAGTTTAAACATATTGCCCAATTTACTTTCTCAGATTGTCTGCAGTAAATTTAGAGACTTTTTTAAAAAACAAACAAAAAAAGAAGCTCTTTAATATTCTTTAATACTGCCTGTGATTTGGGAAACATCTAGCTTATATTTCGTATGGGCCCATAAGGTGAAATGAAAACTGCTTAATATACCGTAAACAATGACAGGTAATGGAAGGTATCCAGCTCGTGCCACTGAATTGGCATTAGCCCTTAACGTCTTTGTTAATTATCAGGGAGACAAGATAACTGCACATCTATTTCATGTGTAAGTGGCTCTGATTCTGATGTAAGCTCAGGTGGAGACAGAGAAATAATTCAAAGGAATCTGAGCAGATGAAGAAGTTACAAAGAAGGCAGTCAGCAAGTTACAGAAAGCCAAGTTGAATTTAGACAGTTTCTTAATCAATCATGCAGTCTGTTTTGCATCGTGGTGATTGCATTAAAGGAGCCATTGTGTCTATTTCTGAAAAAAGGAAAAATGACCATCAGAAGATAGCAACCAGAAACAATTAACTTACCAACTGGCTTATTAGGCCTGGAATAATTAAGGTAACTGAAGTGGTCTTCTGGGGAAAACTGAACAAAGCATCTCCCCAGGAGGTGCAGAGTATGTCCATACTACAGGGTTCACTCAAACTACCTTCAAGTTTTTCTTGCCTTATCTTCACTCTCCTCCTGCTCCTGAGTAAACCAGGGTGGAAGAGTGTTGGATATGGCCCTATGTTTCTACTCAGCGCCAAATTGTCAGTTCGGTTAATAAGATAAGTGGGACTGGAGCCTGAGTGCTCTGCTGGGCTATTAGCTATCATTTTAACTATGCCAGATTAATTACTTGGGGTGTGTGATCTCCATCTCCCATAGATCCTGTGCTGTAGACTAGCATTCTGATGAAAGGACTGGACCTCCCTGGCAAATGAACTAGTAAAATACAATTGAGTATATTATGAGAACATATATACCTATAGATTCCTCTATTAAAATTAAAAGTTTTACTTTTTATTTCTTCTTTAATCACGTAGAAGTTAAATTCCTACTGTTTTTGTACTTCTTTACTATCATTCTAACCCCAAAGCTGCTTTTGTTTTCTTTCTTTCTTTTCTTTAGTTTTTCCTAAAGCTTCTTTTTGTTTTAAGTGAATTTGGGGATTCAGAAAAGGGAGTCATTGTTCTTTTATTCTCGTGGCACTTTTCACAAAATTTATATTGTTGTGCCTAAACACATTTTATTAACTGTTTAGCAATCTTTTAAAAAAGAGAATGCACTTTCCTGCTTCTTCAGAAAATAACACTTTTCTTGCCTGGATCAAATGAGGGAGGATTCAGTTTCTCAGTCACTGTTGTCTCTGTAGTTATCATGTTTCCTCCGGTGCCGTTGGACCAGTTGGCACCAGCTGGCAGTGACCCAGCTTTGCTGAGTCATTCATGTCAAAACATGTCTCAAAAGATGAGTAATTATGAATATGAGTTGGCTTTGGTGTTTGCTGTTGGCAGTAAGAGTAGTCCTTCCTTTTGGGGAAGGTTTATTTGGTGTTGATGTAATGAACAAATCCTAGGTAGAAACAAGGACAGCGTTGACATCTCGAAGAAAAATATTTGGGAAAACACTCTAATTAGTCTTTATAACACTACAAAAAAATTCTTCCTAAGTTTAAGAGATCAACTTTAAAAGTGTATGTGTGTTTATGTGTGGATGTGGTAAAACACTTTTTTCTAATAGTGCTTCATCTCACAGTTGTTATATATATTTTGGCAGGGGGGAAGGAATCTTTATGTTCAATTTAGTCTTCCTGTGTCTTTTCAGAAACATGGTAGAAATTTGTTAGTCAATCTTCATATAATTGCAAAAAGCTTTAAATAAAATAGTTGGAGTGCTGTGAAGGGCAGAAGTCTACTAAGCTCATTTAATCTGTCATTCAGAAGCTGTTGCTCTACAAATGCTGTGCAAGCTATATGCCGTTTTATCAGTCCTGTGATTTGCCAGTCTTGTACTTCCACAGAAAGCCCACAATTTTGCTTATGTAAGCAAATTAATAGCAGAAGCAGCCCAGAGTATGAGGATTTTGTTCACTCTGGCTGCCCACATTCAAGGGGGTAAAAGGTGATTTCTGTGTTATTTCTACATAAGAAAAAGTAATTTTGCAAATGTGTAAGGCTTTCTTCTAAAAGGCAATATTGTGCTTCTCTTTTTGTGAAATTTTAGTGGCAAGATTTATTTGAGATACACATGAAAACATTCCAGAGAATTCTTAGATTAGTGTTGATGTCCTAAAGTAATAGGAGCTGCCATATAATATGTAATCACACACCCACACACTTCTATAGTCATTTAAATATAAATGTATCACATTGGCATTGAAGTCCATATTCTCCAAAAATCCCTAGAGTTTTCAAATTTCAAGCATAGGAAAGTAATCAAAGGAAGCATTAGATAAAAATCTTTATACCTCTAAAACCCAGACATTTGATATAAATATATACAGATATTTCATTATGTGTATAATTATATAACATATATAATAGACATATATACAGTTATTATATACATATAATTATAATAAAATATATAAAATTAGTTCTGTATTTGGCTTTCTAGAATAAATACATATTTAAAAGAAATTTTAAATATGGATTTTGGATTATTCTTATTATTTATTAAAATATTCTTTCCTGACTGGAAGGGGGTGCGTCTTGTTTAGGAATAGATTTCATGTACAAATGAATTTTCTTTGAAGTTGCTGAGATATCAGGGGTGGGAGTGGGGGAGTAGATGGTCAAGTACCTTGAGTAAGTGATTAAAAACATTAGCCACTTTGAATAAATTATAAATTAATTCTATTTTAAATTAGTATTTTTAATTAGAATAGAGTCAGTTTAACTCAAGGTTTGTGATATGTTCACCAAGATAGCTTTTTTTCTAAAATGTTTGCAAATTCCAAGCAGACTTAAAGGAGGTAACCAAGGCTGACACAAAATTATAGAATATTATCACTATAAAGGGGATACACTTGTAGGTTCAAGCATTTTTCAAAATAGTTTTCACAGTATGTCGTAGATTTAGTTGACTGTAGGACTCAGAGTTGCAGCTGCATATCTTTCAGTGCAATAAGGTGGGGAAATGTCAAATGTCAACCCATGACAAAGGGAACAAGTGTATATGGATCAGAACCATGGTTCTCAAGTTTTAGCAGCCTCAGAATCCTCTAGAGAGCTTCTCAGAACACAGATTGCTGGGCCCCACCCACCCCCAGAGTTTCTGATTCTGCAGGTTGAGAGGTAGGGCCCAAGAATTTCGATTTCTAAGTCCTCAGTTCCCACTGCTGGTCCCAGACCATACTTTGAGAATGGCCGGGTCAAAGGAAACAACTCTTGCAGTTCTAAAGAGAAAAAGCATACGTATGACCTGTGATAAATTTGACATTCTTCAACTGGGCATTACCTGGAAACCTAAAAACTAGAATTCATAGACATCCAGTATAATGATGCTGAAAACAAGAAAATGACGGACATTTACAACTAAAGGTGCCTTAAAGAACCAGGTTTGCATCTGACTGAATTCCACTTAGTAGCCTTGTGTTCTTGTGGTAGTCTTGTGATTTGAGGTGTTTCCTTATTTGTAATATACTACTCTTCTCTTCCCAGCTCTTAGAGTTTCTCTAAGAAGATGAATTTATAACCATTATGTCATTTTAAGTAGCTAGTCATCACCACCTATTAGTCTGCTTGGCCTGCCATACAAAATATCATAGACTGGGTGGCTTAAACAACACAGATTTCTTTCTCACAGCTCTGGCGGCTAGAAAGTCCAAGATAAACAGGCTGGCATGGTTGGTTTCTGGCGAAGGCTCTCTTCATGACTTGTAGATAACCAACTTCTCACTTTATCCTCACATCCTCATATGGCAGAGAGAGAAAGAGAGAGAGAGAGAGAGCTCTGGTGTGTCTTCCTCTTTTTAGGGCCCCATTCTTGAGGCATCATTTAACCATTATCACCTCCTTGCAGGCCTGTCTCCAAATACAGACACATTAAGGGTTAGGGCTTCAACATATGAATTTGGAGGGAACACAAACATTCAGCCCATAACACCACCACACAACCCCAATTCAGCAGACAGGAACATTGAGATCTAGAAAAGTGAATCGAGTTTCCCCCGAGTCCTTGCTTAGGTGCACAGAGAGGACTGGAAGCCAGCCTTCCCTCCCGATGTGCAATCCAGTACACCATCTATCATCCTATATAGCTCTCTGCGGTCGCCCATGACTGGTCATCCCATAGGTGGGCATTAAGAAGCTGTTTTGCTTCAGTGCTCTAATTATATAAAATAACCATCTACTAGGAAGTATCATAATTGGCCAGTATTTATTTATTGAACCCTCACAGGGATAATCTTTTCCACAAACACTCCTTAACAGTTTACTTTCCTCTTGGCCCCTATAGCTTATTAGGAGAGAAAAGTCCTTCAAAACAAATGTGCACAAAATTAGAGCTGAAGGGTGTTTGTTGCCATCCACTCACCCTTCCCATCCCTACACAGCCTCCTCCAAGAGGGCCTTGACCAGACGTGAGAAGCACCATGGGGTGAGACGACACATACCTTTCTTAGCCCAAAACGCTTGTGAGAGTCTCCTTTTAAATTTGTAGGAGAAGCCCGAGCAGAAAGCAATGGAAACTAGAATTTCTGTGATTTTTCTCTAAAGAAAAAGAAGAGACAAAGTATTGCCACCCCCTTGTGTTTCCAGTAGCACATAAGCATTTGAGTAGGATTGTAATTTTATCCTAGTGGTCATTGTGGGAATGCATCCTAAAGAGGAAAATATAGGCCAACGTAAAAGAAAATGGAAGAATGAGAAAAACAGATTAACAGGAAAAGATACTGAGCTTCCTTCTGCTAACAGTTAGTGTGGTCATACCACCATCTAAGCAGCTGACCTGATTCTCGGACTCATAAATAGTAAAAGGAATGGGGGTGATATGTATCACTGTCTTGTTGTACTCAGCACCATCTGGCCAGTGCTTTTTTTGCCATATCAATATGGTGACTTAATTTAAATAGAAGTCATATCCCATTTACCTCTGAGAAGGCTTATAAAGCATGAGACCCTGTCTCTTGGCGTCATGTATAACACTCTCCCTGGGTACCTTCTTGGAACCCCATGTTGGTGACCAAGAACAGAAACCCCCTTTAGACTTGCAGAAAAGAAACAAGCTAGGCAGCCTGGAGATTCTGAAGCAGGATACTGTGAGACTCTGGAAGGACCAAGCACATTATGCCATTGTGGTTGCCCCCATTATGCTCACAGCAGACATAGGCTCATTAGCATTTTCCTCGGAAAGATTGATAGATGAGAAATGGTTCAATGAAAATAAGCCACGTTTAGGTGTGATGAGAGAGGCCGAAGCTTTTCAAATTTGCTATCTATCTGAAATCAGCATTGGAGTAAACAAAGATTCACTACTGTAGTCCAATCAGTGCCATCTTGTCAGCAAAGCTATTTATCATCAATAAATGTACAAAGCAAGGGGAAAGTTTTGCACAAGGTTAAATAGAAAAATTACTGGGATAAAGGCATTTTTACCCATCTTTTATTCCTAAATATTACCTATTTGTGTCAAGTAATATGAAAATAGTTCTGAGTTACTGGTAATTGAGAAGGGGGTGAGGGGTGGAAATCACAGTAATGCAAAATATCTTACTTTATTTTTCCTTGTAAACTCACAATGCTGAGAGGTTTTTTTGGTTTTTTGAATTGATGCATTTCAATTTAGTATACTGATACCCCTAGGCATCACCTCTGACTCTAGGAAAAACAGAAAGGGCAGACCTAATATCTTAATTTCAGAGTCTTCTGACACATTACTGAGATCTGAAGATAGAAGGCAAAAAAATGTAGAGGGTCGCTCTTTATAGACTGACACAGGGGCAGGCAGGAGACACCTGAAATGAATGAAGTAGGAGGCCATCATCCTAGTTTCTAGTCTTGGCTATGCTGCTTACTAAGTGGAAGACCTTGGAGTGAGCAATTTAAGTTCTCTGAGTTTCTGTTTCTTCATCTGTAAAGTGGAATAATACCATCTGGCTCAGATGTCTGTTGTGAGGTTCAAATGGGGATGCGCCTCTGAAGAGCCTTGTGTCCAGCTCAGCCTCCTTTGGTCAGAACCAAGTCTAGAATCCGGGACCACTGCTATTTTGTCTCATGCTCTTTCCATCAGCAGCTCACACTTCCTGAACGTTGAGTTGGTTGTTGCGTCACATTTTCACTTTGCTTATTCCCACTGTTTTCCTAGTAAGCAGTTTGCATGCCTTCTGTAAGATACTGTCAGTTACTCTAGTCTGGTGCCCTTTCGGGGCTCCTGGCTCCTCTACCACTGCTCGTGTTGGCCATTGTGAATATAGCAAAGTTGTTACACAGTGGTTAAGAGGGAGGCTTTCACAGTCAGGAATCTGAATGAAAACTGGCTACAGCCATGTAGTAGCTATATTACCTTGGGAAAATTAACCAGCCTCTCTGAGCCTCAGGCTGCTCTGCTATAAAATGAGGAAAATTCTATCTGCTTCATAAAGTAGTTGTTAGGATAAATAAGTTGCTGTAAACAAAGGCTTAGCAAAGTTCATGGCATGAAATAAGTGCTTTATACATGTCAGGTACTGGGGTGGGTGAGTGGTGGGAGTTGATGGTAAAAGCCTTAGATTTAGTAGGTATAGAATCCCCTTGTATTTCTTCAGGACTGAGTTATAATTCTAAACAATAAAGTCTATTCTGAGATCATAGATACAAATGTCTCCTTGGATCAACCAAGTACAGAAATGAGGGGAACAGACTGTGTGTAAGAAAAATAGGGAGTGAGGAGGACAGTGGCTAATGTCACAAGCTGGCCCCTCTAGAAGAAGCAGCACATACCAGCCCCAGCTAATTGCCATCTTGTTGAAAAATGGGCTCAGGATCACCACATGTACTAATTTTTCAAGAGAAGCAATTAATCTGCTGCTTTTTAAATGTTTACAACCAGTTTTTAAATTTTATAGCAATGTGTAGTCAAACACAATAGTGTGGTTCTGTATACAGCCCTGGGGTTCCAGTTTGTGACCTGTTACACTCATGAGACTCTAAGATCAAAGGAGAGTAGGATGCCGACATGGGCCCGAGTGGGCCTCTGCTCTCCCCGTTTCTCTCCTGCTTTACACCCTCTCCCTTGAAAACTAACCTAACCTGGTTGTCGATCTGATTAAAACAATAGACATTAAGATATAATTGTCAGGGCTTCCCTGGTGGCACAGTCGTTAAGAATCCACCTGCCAATGCAGAGGACATGGGTTCGAGCCCTGGTCCGGGAATATCCCACATGCTGCGGAGCAACTAAGCCCGCGAGCCACAACTACTGAAGCCCACGCACCTAGAGCCCGTGCTCCGAAACAAGAGAAGCCACCGCAGTGAGAAGCCCACGCACCACAACAGAGTAGCCCCCGCTCACCACAACTAGAAAAAGCCCGCGCGCAGCAACGAAGACCCAACACAGCCAAAAATAAATAACTTAAATAAATAAATAAAAAGATATAATTGTCAGATGGTCTTCAGTCCCCCGGAGGTTCACGTACCTCAAAAGGGAACTTGTTACCTAAAATGTAAAAAATCCCCATTTGATAAAATGAGTAGGTCAGATATTTGTAAGTGGAGAAAGTATTGTTGATAGTTCCTATTCAGGACTTGTACTACCTCCTAGTCTTACCAACTTAGCAACTCAGAGAGTAAACAAGGTACCCGCCTTGCAGAGTAGCAAGTACCCAGCTTTCCTTCACCAGTCCCTCTTCCCCAATTTTGCAAACAGTAATGCAAACCACAGGGCTCAGTGAAAAACTGTAACCACTGAAAAAGAGAGACCATGAGTTACCACTTCAAGTTCAACAAATATCTTAAATGCCATTATATATCTTTATTTTAAGACATTAATGTACAACCTATGTTCATTAGATGCAGCATAAAAAACTGGACTTTCAGACTGGAAAAATATATAGATGTAATTTTCAAATAGCCCATTTTTTTAATCTAATGGGGAAAAGTGCTGGCAGCATGTTTAGTCACTGAGAAAAATAAATGCAAAATTGAAATGACGTGAGCTGACATGCTGAATGTAAAAATGATGTGATATATGAAAATAACAGGCCGGGACAGTAATGCTTAAATTCAGCCATTTGGAACACAACTTGAAAATAAGCCATTCACCCTTTCACTGTGGAAGGTTTGTTGTGCTTTTACTGGTTTTGTGTTTGGGGGATTTGTTTTGTTTTGTTGGTGCTGGTGCTGTTTTAAGTAGGTTCATCTGGTCAGTCTGAGAACTGTAGACATTAGAGCTGGAAGGAATTTCAGAAGATAATCTAATCCAGTGGTTTTAAAACTGTGCTCCGTGGACCCCATTCCCAGCCACTTTGAACAGAGGAGGGGGGTTCATGCACGTGGCATCACCCCTTAGAGAGTAAGTTGGCCCCAGGTGCGCAGACAAGCTTTGGGTGATGAAAGGGCACTGCTGCTAAGAAGTTTGATTATATTGGTTCTACTTCAACCAGAATAAGTTGAGTCTTAGATAGGGAAGTAGCTTGACTGTGTCACTAGGTTATTTTATATCACAGGGACTATTAGAATTCAGGTCTGCAGCCTCTCGTCCTGGCTTCATTCATCTATCCCTATAACTGCCTTCCTAAATTCAACTGCTCCTTAGCCCTTCTTCCAAACTCCCTCATGCTGGTAAGCTAGGCACACCAGTCAATCCAGAGAAATCACTTGAGAGGAGTGTGTCTTTCAAGTGCACAGCTAACTCTATTAAATTTGTCTGATAAGCTTTCATGAAAGGATGTTTATATGAGATGCTTCCTACTTCATAACGAGGTTCTCACAAACTTTGTGACAACTTCCCAGTTTTAAAAGTGGAATTTGAATCTCCTAAGATCCCCCTAATGAGCTTAGCAGAGTGTTTCCTCCATGTTGAAGCAGAGGGTTTTTCCACAGCTCATCTCCCGGGTCTTCTGCACCTGGATCAACTTATCTCCCTTTCAATTGGCCTTGGGGATTGTGAGCCAGGCCCACAGTTCAGCATCTAGCTGCCTAGTCGGTCCATTCTGAATGGGTTGCCAGTGCTTTGTCTAATGAACCTTGCCTGTGACTCACTGGTTACTGATTCCATCAGTGTCTATTGTCATAAGGGCTTCGAAAAACAGTTGTGGGTGGAAATATTTATACTGAAAAGATTTATGTTACAAATTCAAAATCTGATAAATAAAAATGACTAAGGAACAGAAAGACCGTACAAATGTTTTTTTCTTTTTTTGATACTTAAGCAGCAGAGAGAGTTTAGAGAGTAGACTTCCCTTCCTTCTCTTCTGACTTTGGACCTATATGCCTGTGCTCTGCCATTGCCCTGACCTTGTCACTTCTGTGGTTGTGCTTTTATTTCTCTCCCATCCAGACTTTGCAGTACATGTCTTTTCCTTTCTTCTCAGCCCCACTCTCTGATCCCCGCCTTTGGAATGTGTCTCTTATTCTGGCACTGCATCTATAAGGTTTGACAGAAACACAGTTCTTGCAAACCTGCTTTTTTTTTTTAATGCTCCATTGCTTCCTTCTCTTTCTTCAAAACAACTCTATAATTCTGTCATTTCCATTTTTAGTAATTAATTTTTCACATGGTCTACCCCCAGACAGGGTGAGTACCACTTCCTTCCTATCTTGTGATCTACGAAAAACACATGCACACACAAATCATCATCCAATACAATTGTTATTTATTCCTCATCATAGTATTTTTTGGCCAAATGATCTCATTCTTGAAATATATGAATAAGTGACTTATTAAAGAAATGGTGAGAGAATGTACCATCTCGGCTTTGTGCTAGAGGATCTGAATAGAAAGAAATGTTCATTCATCACTCTTTTCTAACTAAATTATCTCATTTGTATAATTAATGAATAATTAATGAATTCTTGTAGAAAAACACTAAGCATGGAAGTAGTTTTCTTCCGGTCAGAGGATGTCCAGTTATCACCTCCCTACACTCTGAGCTTTTATCTTTAAACTTTAAATGTGTCCCCAAAATTGACCCATTAATTTCTGTGAACTATGGGAATAGCTTCTGAAAAGGAAATGAGTGATGGTGCATCAGCGGATGGATTTTTTAATCAAGTTGTTTAGTACAGAGTAAAACAAATTGAAACTCACAAACAGGCTTAGTTATTCTTAAACTTTTAAGCTAAAGATATAAAACCTTAGGAACTTTGCATTTAAAAAAAATGGAAGAAATTTGTCTTTCACTAAATGAATGAGCAATCTTACCCTTTCATCCAAACTCCAAGGAACTTGATTTAAAATCCTTCCATTGTGGTTTTATGAACCACAGTAGCCGTACAAGACATGCATGGACCCCAACACTGCTTGGGTTACAGGTGACAGACACTCAAGACACAGAGAGAAGTGATGCTTCTCGCTGCCTCCCACATATTACGCAGACTCCTCAGTTGGGCTTGCAGGCCATGGATGGTCCAGTCCCTGACTACCCTGTTATCCTTCTCCATGCCCCATTCATACTGAACAACTTGAAGCACCCCAAGTGTGTAACATTCTTCCTCCCTTTTTGCCTTTGTCCTGTGCATGTATATACATATATGATACACATCACAAAATCTTCTGATATATCCCCTAAGAGTGGAAGGATATAGATGGAGGGAAGGAGCCCTTCTCATGGTTCTGCTAGAGACTTTCGCCTTTGAGAATCCAAATGCTAGGAGAGGAGAAAGAGAATGAACAAACCCCTCTTGGCTCTGCAGACAGACTTCCTAAACCCCATAGATGTGGGGTCGGGGGGAGTGAGAAGTGTAAAAAAGAAAGCAAAAGTGAAGCCTATTCCTAAAAAGGATAAGGAGCAAATGGGAAAACAGAAATATCTGAGAACCTATTGTTTATAGAAGTTTGGTATGTAAACAATTTTTCTTTGTGTCTTCTGGGGTTTGGTTGTGGGGGAAATATTTAGTTACATTTAGCATGTTTACAACTTTTGTTGTTCTAAAAAAAAAACTGGGACTTGATTCTGCCCTGTTCCCAAGACGCTTCCTCTCATGTGATACAGGAGGGATAGCAGTGGAGAACCCAGCAGAACCAGTTCAGGGACGCTGGCAACATTTAGCTGTCGGTATTCAGGAGGGACAACCAAGCAGGGAATCATATGTTTAAAAACTGGTTCTAAGATAGACTACGTGAGCAAAATTAAATTGTCTTCCTCTTAATTATGAGGTAACTTAACTTCCAAAGATACATGGGATGCTGCTTTTGAAAAAAACAAATAGCATTATTTTGATGGAAATGATCTAACTTCCTACTTCATTCATTTACTTTACAAAAACTTCTTAACAGCCTATTTCTCGCTAGGTATTTGCCAGGTGCTGGGACACAGAAATGACATAAACATAGGCATGGCCTTTAAGAAGCCAACAGTACAGCGTGGGGCTTCGGTCAATAGGCAGTTATGGTGCAGGTGCTGCAGCAGATTTGGGACTGAGGACTTCAGGGAGTACTTAGGACCCTCAGGCCTCTAAGATGTGCATCATTTCCCTAGTCATGGTCCTGAAAGAATTACAGAGTCTTCCTAGTGTTCAGTGTATTCCCAGGACAAGACATGGTTTTGGGGAACAATGACCAAATATGTTTTTTAGAGCCTGGATGTTCAAAGAGAGGTCCATGGACCAGCAGCATCAGCATCACCTGCATTTTGTTAGAAATTCATACTCTGAATCCCAGACTGAATCAGAGTCCGTAAGGTTGGGGTCCAGGAATTAGTTTCAACGAGCTTCCAGGGAATTCCGATCCTCACTGTGGCTTGAAGAGCACTGTTTTAGATTTTTCAAATTTGGGGTGTCAAGAAAAGATCAGTTATTATTTTGGTAAAGATGTTAAACTTTTATTTCCAAGGACTACAAAAGAAAAGGAGTTAAGACAAATTAAGCATCTTAAGTCCTTAATTTCACTGTTCCTAACCTTGCAAATATCCCCTCCCAGTTTCATTCATTAAAGTGAACCTACACAGTAATCAATCCTGAGGCCCAGGTTGTTTCCTAAAGAAAGTACAGATGATGGAGACTAAGAGGTAAAACTTATTAAGGTAATCTTTGTCTTAAGCCCTTCTAATCTTAAACCACTTTTATTAAAAGGTTAATAACACACAATTATATAGCATTTACTATATGCTACATCCTGTTCTAAACACTTTATATATGTTAACTCATTTAATCCTCTCAATAAATCTATGATGTAGGTACCATCATCCCCATTTCACAATGCACACTAAGGCATAGGGAATTTTATGCCAGGCTGCTGCATTGCACAGCCCCAAGGAGATGTGCTGTGCCCGCAGTCTGTGTGGCTGTGCATGACTGCTCCGGGTCGAAAGAGTTCACAGCTAGGAAGTTATCCTTTCCTCATGCTTCCCTGACTTATCAAGGAGATCTGTTATTATCTTGACTGTGCTAGGGCTGTAATAGGGTAAAATCTGAGAAAGTCTTTCTGTTTGTAAGGGAAAGATATATAGGATAGGGAAAAGCATAAATCAATTAAGATGGGCAAATTGGAAAAGAAATATTCTCCCTTCAAAAGACAATATTCGTGTGTGTGTGCGTGTGTGTAAAAGAAAGAGAGAAAGAGTGAGAGAGGAATAGAGAATGTGTGGATACATACTCATAAACACACATGCCCAGAAGCAAATCTATGAAAAAGGGCAGTTGCCCAGTCCTTGGATAAATGCCCACCTCTGAGGCCATTGGGACCCTGCACTGTACTGAATGGTAGGACCAGGTAACCAGGCAGCCTTGCAAGGGAACCAGTAAAAGGCAGGTACTGCATTAGGGTTGCTACTCGGGTTCGAGTCCTCCCATCTGAGGTGCTTCTCATGATAAGTTACATCCTTACTTCGCACCTAGAATTTTCTCTGTGCTCACTATATTTGAAAAATTCCATGCCTGGAACAAAAATGAAAGCGCATTGCTTCAGCATTTGTTGAGTAGCTTTCCGTTACTGGAGTAGATTGCCGTGCTCTGGAAATGTCTTTCCGCCAGCTGCCCCACAGGGACTGACCTTTCTACTCAGGCTAAAGTCCCTGCTGAACTATTCAGTACAGCTAGTTTATCCCGGGTTGTTGGCAGATCTCCAGTTTCCCTGCCTGCCCATCTAGAAAAGTGGTCTGAGAATTGATATTCTGCCACCCCCTTCAGTCTTTCACTGGCCACAACTCTGCCCCTCCAAGCTCCTGGTGATTCCTGCAGCCTCCCAAAAGCAGCACCCAGCCTCTCTCCAGGAGCCTTACCTGTTGGTGCTGGAGAGCTGACGGTCACCCTTGGGGTCCCTTCTTACTGGTTACTCTGCTTATGAGTATACAAAACCCTCCTCAGAAACTTTGAACAAGATCAGAAGTATAACCCGTGTTTCCAAGGACTCTTCATTTTACATAGTCTCTCATTTTTGCATAGTCACAAGCGTAATTTAAATTTTTGCATAGTTGCAGTTAGTATGCATTCAGTTTTGTATCTCCCTCTTTATGTAACACTATGCCAGACTCATTTTTTCCACATCACTATTTAATTTTTATAAATGTGATTTTAATGGTTGCCTTATATTGAATCAAGGTGAGCCTTAGGCATTTTTTTGCCCCACAACTTTCCCTGGCTTGTGCAGTGACCATCCAGATCTTTCCCTTCTTCTTTCAGGATGCAAGTTATCAAATTAAAAAGGAAAGGAAGGGATTGCAAGAAAATTGTGTACATTGCTATAATTAGACATCTACTGATTTACCATGAATTATGCATATTTATGGGAATTTGCACATTGTCATCCTTTCAAATCCCTCTGCACCTTTAAATATCAGTGGAGATGCCACCACACACGCTGCACTGCTTTTGTAAAACCTCAAGTTTAAATCACATCCTACACTGCAGTTATACAGGATTCTGCTTCCTGAGGCTGACCACAGCCGAATCACAAACATGGATTTGCATAAATTTGGTTTGCATGAATTTTTAAGTTTGCTGAGAAGGGAAATTGACTAAATATTGTTAGAGCCACAAATAACTTGGGATATAATTTACTCTGGTACCACATGCATTGAGGACACAGATGTATGGGCCCACTAGGATAGTCCAATGCCAAAAAGATACACAGACTTAAAGACCCATATTGAAGTCTAAACAACTTATATGAACAGGGTAATAGACTTAAGTCCTATGACTTCTTCATATTGAAAGGCAATGACAAAAAGAAATAATTGTGAATGCATTTTAGAATATATAGTCTTTTGTAAGTATTCTACACTTTAAAATTGTTGCTCGGGTCCCAAAATGCAAAACTCTTACATTAATGCAGATCCAAGGAGTACAGGAAGTTAGTATAACAGAACCAAAATACAAGTGAGGATGCTAGGATTCAAGTTTCTGGCTTTGCCAATGGCTTTTTCTTTGACCTTGAACAAATCTCTAAGCCTTGACGTCCCTATCAGCAAAGTGATAATATTTTCCCTACTTCTATCTCATAAGAATTCCTGAAGAATTTCTTAAAGAAAACTAAAAAAAAAAAATCATCTGAGCCACTCAAGAGGATTACTTCCTGTGAATAAATCCAAAATGGTATCATCTTCAAGGAAGCCACTTACTAAGGCCCTGGGGTTATGAATCAATCTCTTGTGTTAAAGAGCAATTTAAAAATGAGATCCCCTGTAGAAAATTGAACACATGCAGAACTATTACTTTTAGATCAGTAAAACGTAGGAAGGAAGGCAAAGTGTATCTTAATTTTATTAATTTACAAGTGATATAATTACATTGCATTTCTTTTTGAATGATTCTTTTGATAAATTTCTCTCTAATCATAGTGAGAGGAAAAGTGGATGTTTTCATATTTATGTTTTTCAGCTGTCTTGAAAAGATGACATAAATAGATAGTTCTAGAGAAATAACATTAGTGTTTCTATCACTACTGATTCTATTTTTTTAAATGAGCAAATTTTTTTTCCTGGGAAAGTGAAACTTATTCTGAGGCTTCTAAACTTTATTTAGTAGTCAAGAAATTGCACATTCCAAGTAAAAACAATATATCTGCCCCCCAAAAAACTAGAAGAAGTCCTCCTAGATGAATCTGTTAACACCTGAGCCTTCTTTAAAATAAAAATGAAAAACATGCAGAGTTTATAATGAGTCTTTAGCAGAAAAGTCACATCATATCTCTCAAAACACAGAAAAACCAAGTTAGCTTCATCAAAGTGCCAAAGAACTTCCTCTCCTGAAGTAAACTGGCATTTAGAACTGCTCTGTATAGCTTTGAAGGGGATCAGGCTCTCTATCAATAAAGCATCTTTGGAACAATTATTTCAGAGTACCCTGGTGCGAAAGAGTAGTAACCACCAATGAGTTTTTATTATTCTTCCTTATTTAGAAATCTGCTTCTGACATCACAGGGGAGGCCCATGATCAGCTTCCTCAGAACTTCCAGCCTATCAGGAAGAAAAAAAAATAATCCGAAAAACATATATAAGGTTTAAAGCTCATGGTGAGGCCAGATTTGGGGACAGGGTGCAGAAAAATTTAGTTAAGTCAGCTTGTGCAGAGGTCATTTATTTATTTATTTATTTATTTATTTTTGCGGTACGCGGGCCTCTCACTGCTGTGGCCTCTCCCGTTGCGGAGCACAGGCTCCGGACGCGCAGGCTCAGCGGCCATGGCTCACGGGCCCAATCGCTCCGTGGCATGTGGGATCTTCCCGGACCGGGGCACGGACCCGTGTCCCCTGCATCGGCAGGCGGACTCTCAACCACTGCGCCGCCAGGGAAGCCCCAGAGGTCATTTTAAACACATGCATAAGCATTGTGGATGAGATTAGTGGAGTTGGGTGGATCACACTTTATACCCCACCTGTCCAATTTAGTTTCATTATGACAGGAGTGGGCAAGGGGTGGGAATAAAAGGGAATTAACGTTGTTGAGCATCTATCGATACTATGTGCCAGACAACAATCTGAGAGATATTATTATTATGCCAATTTTTAAGAATGGGGAAAAAAACCCAAGGCTGAGAAGGGTTGAGAAACTTGAAAAGAGTCAAATAACTAGTAAAACAGGAAAAATGGAATTGAAATAAAGTCTCCTTCCAAAGCCCATGCTCTTCCCATCAACTGCCTTCCTACAAGTCATCAAGAAAATTAAACTGCACTGCATTTTGTTTAATTTAAAGAGATAGTCATTAGTTACTGTATATTGCCTAGCACCCATGGGAGTTTAAATAAAAGTCTTCTTTAAAAAAACAAAAATTGTTTAAGTCAGCAAAGAGAAAGGTGGGCCTGCATCAGAGTCAAAACAAAGCCCCTGGTGGTCACCTGCTTCGGAATTGCCAGTCCCTTCTTGGAGATTCACTGGAAGAAGGCAAGTGCTAAATAAGAGAAGTGAGCAGGCAGAGGGTTCTCTTGAAACACAAGAAACAAATAAAAATGAAGAATGTAGTATCCTGTGTCCCAGCTTGCACACAACTATGCCTATATTTTACTTGTAATTGGCCTAAAGATAAATTGTACTGGAAAAGTGACTCATTTCACTGTTTTTTTCTCCCATTCTGAGTACCAAAGCTCCTATATTCATGGCAGATTTTTTTCTTCACTAAAAGTTAATTCCTGAGCTTGTTCTTGTAGAACTACTACTTAAGTAAAGCTATCCAAGGCAGGTGCAAAAGAACAAAAAGGAAATCTCTTTGGAACTTAAGAAGCAGTGAAGTTTCCCAGGAGCTAGATGAGCTCACCCCTCACATCCCTTCTGGGATTTATGGAATTAACAATGTTGGGAAACAGAAGAGTTAAAAATTTTCATAATTTTTCCAGAAAACTAAAGTAGATAAAGGGGGTTACCTATGCAAAATATTTCACCCTTGGGGATATTTTGAGTCCCTTGCCCACTTTTAGCTTCATTAGTTGCCAAACATTTGCTTTCTCACTGTATTCGTACTGGTTGACCATGGTCTCCCTTTCCAGCCCTTCCACTTCCTTCATGATTTGCTGCATGTTGGCCTTTGAGTCTCTTTCTCAGAGACGCTGTTTGCTCCTTCACTTTTGGTGGAATGGATTTCCCAACATCATTCTGCCATTTCCACCCAGAGTCATGGCGAGGCCCCCAGAGTTCACAGACTCTCCATCACCAAGGATGGGTCATTTAGAGACACTCCTCACAGCACTGTGGAAGCCAACTTAAAGACACATATAAATGATACAGCCTTCTTGCTTCTCAAAACAAAATGAAATGAAATCTTTTACTGTTAAGTAGATCAAGAATTTTTATTAAATAATGCAGACCTCCTTGATTACACCTGCATACAAATAGATTAAATAGCACCAGCAGTAGAATCTTTAAATAAAAATAACTACACACAGTTTATTCAAGCCATTTTGTTTCATTGCTTTTAATTCAATCATCATCACTGTTGGCATCGCCATCGTCATCATCACATTGTTGAACACCACTGTGGACCAAGTGGCATACACATTGTTCCTGCTCTTGAGAGGTATATGTTCTCTATATATTTATGAAATTAATGCCTAAACAAAGTGGCTTGTAAAAGGCAGAAGTTTCTCTCTCACTTAAAAAGAAGTCTGGAGTTTCACCATCCAGGGCTGGCATAGGAGCTTCCCAAAGTCATCAGGGATGCATGCTGCTTCCAGCTCTCTGCTCCGCTGTACCTTGGAAGAAGCCCTACTCCTTATATTCTAAAATGGCTATTTTGAATCTCCATCCATTATGTTTGAGTTCCAAGAAGCAGGAACGAAGAAAGGAGGGGAGAGAAGGGCAGGGACTATCTACCCCTCCTTTTTTATCCCCTTTTCCTTTTCTTTTATCCACTTCTCCTTTTAAGGAGACTTCCCAGAAGTTCCATAGAGTCCTTTAATTTATGTTTCATTGCCCAGAACTTAAGTCATATGATCACACTGGCTACTGGAAAGGGGTAGGGCCTAGGAGATATAGAGTCATTTATTCTGCATGGTAATATGTCTACCTAAAAAGCATGTTACTAAGGGAGAAAGGTATTGGGGTAGAAAACTAGCAATCTCAGCCATAATTGTCATTCTAAAATTGTCTAAAATAAATTTCACCTCTGAAGTCAATGACAAAGGAAAATAGCATATATCACACATTTTGCAAATTTTTCTTCATTTTATCTTACAAACTCACAGAGTCCAATATTGTTTAATTAAGGTGTGGGTAGGGAGACAGGAAGAACTGTTTTCAGAGAATATGCAAAGTATCTGCAGTGGCGTCTCTAGCATTTCGCAATACAAGAGGGAAGAGACTCACCTGTGTATATTCTAAAACAAGAAAAGGCCAGCAGTACTTGGATCTTGTGGAATTAATAATTTCACTGCAGTCTGATACCCTTTGCCATTAGACAACACACATTTTGGTCCAAGCCCTTTCTCACGTTACCCTGTTTCAGAATGCTCACCACTTTCATCTCAGCCTTTCCTCATTCATCACTCACCTCATCAGTTCTTTAAGCTCCCCTTTGCTTTGTCCCCTTGGGACATACAGTGTCAGTGAGGGGCATGTTATCATGATCGTACTTTTCTCTCTCACACATCTTAGTGTGTATTTTCAACTAGACTCTAAGTGCCTCAATAGCTGTCCAGTCCTCCTCCTGCCATGAGCTCCCATAGGGCTTACTGGGGTGTGGTGTATGAAACAGGCCCTCAGCAGACACTATGAGTACAAATAAAAGATGTGAAAAGATAGCAAAGAGGGATTTTTTTCATAAGGCTGCCCTAGTTGTCCAGCAAGCTTGACTATGACACATGCTGAGACCCCGGCACCGCAGGGCAGCAGGAAGGGAGCAGAAGCTGACCTGAACATAAAGAAGCTGGCCATGCAATGCAAGTACCACTAACAGAGGAAGTTCAGGTGGCAGTGGGATTTCAGGCAGTGCTTTGTACTTCAGCCACAGTTCCACAATACTAAGGAACCTGTCCTTTGACAGCAGACCCTCAGCAAAGGCTGATGGTTCAGGGAAAGAGGCTGACAAGTGGTTAGGTGAGGTGTTGAGGTCTCAGCCAAGATGAGGATAGGTTCCCAGAGCAAATGATGTTGCAACCCAGTTGTACAGACTGGGCCAGCATTGCCAGTCCTTATAAGGAAGAAACTACATCTTGTTCATCTTGATATTCCCAGCACCTAGCACTCTGCTGCTCAGTAGATTTTTAATATACGCTTGCCCCTTCCGGTCCCTTGTCCATGACCATAAGACTACTCCAGACTCCACCTTGCTGGTGGAATGAAGCTACTAATTCCTCCTACCTTTGAGGACTCCATTGGTTTCACCTTGTATAAGGAAGGTAGCATGTGGGAGTGGGACGAGAAGGCCACCTGCCCCACTCAGGTTCTTTATTTGTACTTGGGTACAAAACACCATTCTCACTGCTATGGACGGCAGTCCAACATTAACATAAGCAACCTTGTGTGCAGTTCTACCAGATGTGTTACAGGAAAGTAGAGGCTTCAGGGACTCTAAATTTAAAATATAGCAATTGGTTGGCCTTTCATAATTTAGAATACTGGGTACAACTTAAAATCATGCTGACCGAGTTTTTACTGACATGGAAAAAAAATGCTTGCAACATATTAAGCAAAACACAAACACAAGACAAAAATTTGGAAAGATACAACTGTGTTAAAACATGCTTAGCAGAAAAGACTCTAAGGAAACATTCTAGATTATTAAAAGTGATTATCTCTGGACGCTGGATTTTTAAACTACTTTTCTGTTCCTTTTAGTTCCGTATTTTGCAATTCATTAATTCCCCCCAAAACAATTTTTAAAAATAAAATACTACGAAACTGACTAAAAATTAAAAAATAATGAGAAAGAGCTGTACAACTAATCAGACTAGAAATAATGCTGTTCCAAACATCAGCTACAAATAAAGCCATGTATTTCCTCTACATAGAAGAGACACAGTGGAATTAGAACCAGGAAAGCTAGTCATAGGATCTGCTTACTCTTTGTGTGGCCTTTAATTAAATATTCTTAAAGTCTCTTCCCATGAATATAGATATACTGATTGCTTGTGTTGAAAATCTCCATCAGCAAAAATGTTTCTTTAAAGCTTCTTAGTTGCCAGTTTATATAATTGTGTTAAAAGTGCACTTTAACAATGAGCATTCATAGCTTTAGCGGCTTCAGGTTAGTAAAAGTCTCCTGTGCTTCCACAGAGAGAGTATCTGAGGTAAGCATTCCTTTTGTTTTTCTAGTACTTTGTTTTCTCAGCGACTGGTGGGGATATGAGATCAGGGAAAAGTAAAGAAATGTAGCCCGTGCCTACCCAGTTTTACAGGTGATAGTATCATTTATAATTTTCCAGGATTGAATTGGTAACTCCTGCAGGGAGGAAATTTCACTGAGCTCCAGTTCTCTCCTTGGCCCTACACACCTAATTGTATTTCTCCCGTTCTGAGTTCCTATTTGTCTCCTCATTCATCTTCTCTGGTGAGATGACAACTATGTCAGCACCCATTACCAAATTCTCATTTTCTTCCTCGTAATTTCTCACCTTGCTGACCACAGTCAAACAGGAGAGGGGGAAGCCGAGCTGTTTTTGGCAGGTATTTTACAAAAGAACAAACAGAAGCTAAAATCCTTTAGGAAAGAAGACAATTTGCTAAATAAGGATCACATTAGGGTTCTGTCTGCCGCTTCTTTTGTGAAGTTTGATAGTTTAATAACTTTAGGAGGTGTCTGTGTCTCAAACGCAAAGACCATTATGAAAATGGGAACTGAACTTCCAGGTCCCTTGCTCTGAAATATAAATCCAGGAAATTTATTTATAATTATAGAAAGTCAAATACATTTTTATTTATTCCTGGATGTTAATGCTTTTAATTAAGAAAAAGTATCTGATTAATAACAATGTTCTAAATAATAGAACTGATCCCTATACTTATCATTCATTTTTTTCCTTCTTTCAAAAAATACTTTTGATTATAACATGTAAAATATAGTTATTGTAAAAAATTTGGAAACTACAAAGGAAAGAATGCTATTTACTTCATATCAGTATTCTCTTTATATTGTTTTGTTTGTTTGTTTGTTTTGAGAATCAAGCTGCTGAAAAGAATAAGCCTTTTAAACCAACCTAGGTTTTAATCTGAACTCAGCCACTTTCTAGCTGTGATTATGGACAACTTTCTTAACCTCCCTAAAACTTTTCTTTGGTTAAAAAAATGAGGATAGTCATACCTGCCTCACAGAGTTGGCATGAGAGAAATAATGTATCCTCGGCACATAGTAGATGATCAGTTAATAGCAACTATAATAATAACTATTATTATCACCTTTTAAGTTTAAGAGTTTAAGTTTAAATTTTTTTAAAGCATTTTTTAGTGCTTAGGAATGTCAATCTCATTTCTAATAGATACACCCAGTGTGTAGAACTGAGAAGGACACCACCAATTTGTCAGATGAAAGCACTCTCTCCATGTCTCAGGAAGGGATTTGCCATGTCTGCCCTGCTCAGTAGTTTATGAGAGCCTCCATCCAATTGAAAATTACTGAAGGAAGGGGTCCATGTCTCATATACCGTGAAGCCCCACACAGCCAGTGACTGCTCAGTGCATACCCATTGCTACTGACACTGGCCCACAGAGATAATAATTCATGGCAGATGTTGCTCATTGATCCTCCTCTTTTTGTCAATGCAAAATCCATGTATATCGCAGCCGTATTTTACACAGTTAGAGGTGGGCCCTTGGTATCCAGGAAAGCCTGAACTGGCAAAATCTGCCTACACTAATTGAAGGCCTTCCTGGCTCTATGTACTGTGTGGGTGGGAGAGACTCTGGCTCCTGGATTCTCAATCATAGCTGCACACTGGCACAGCCTGGGGACTTTTCAAAAAACTGATGCTTGGGTCCCACCTACAGGGATTCTGAATTAGTCGGCCTGGAGTTGGACTCAGCTCTAGCTCACCTCACGCCGAGCTTCTGCCCTTTCAGGATCCATTGAAACCCTGTTATTGACTCTACTTGGAGTTATTAAGAATCCATTATGCTTTGGGAATCAGTTGTTTTATCTTCTTACTTGCTTATTGTTCTCATCATCATTTCTATTCTAATGTAGTTACTCACCCAACTTTTTCATCTCTGATAGTTTTCTTTCTTCAGTCTCCATGTTGGACCTGTAAACAAGGAATTTCAGTGAGGAGATAGGGCTGTCGTGCAGTGAATTTATATTTCCTAAGTCCCTGCCTGTGCCCAGCACTGTCCTAGGAACTATTTCATTTAATCTTCGCAGCAATCTTGGAAGGCAGGTGGGAGCAACCTGTCTACCATTGAGGAAACTATGATTCATGGATGTTAGTCCACTTACTCTGTATCGTACAGCCAGCAAGAGCATGGACTCAAGTTCAGATCATTTCTGATTTCAAAATACTTCCTCTTTGTGCTCACCATGGGTCACAAAATCAAAGGTTGGGGGTAAGGGGCGACCACAGAAAAGAGTGAATCTGAGTATAAGGCCGTAGGGAGAGGTAAGGACTGTGGCAAATTGGAACATGAATGCCCCAATGAGAACATTCAGATGTAAAATTCTTCAGCATTGCAGGTAATAAGACACATCTAAGTATACACTGACTTTAGCTTGCAGGCCACCAGCTTTCAAGCTTTGAAAAATACCATAGTCATACAATTTCACTCTGCAACCACATAGAAGAGGCAGAGAATATACTGTGTGACCTTGAGTGGGATCACTGAGACAAATGAGAGGAAGTAGAAGGAAGAGGATTCTTTCTTTCTTTCTTAATTTCTTTCTTTCTTTCTTTCTTTCTTTTTCTTTCTTTCCCTTCCTTCCTTCCTTCCTTCCTTCCTTCCTTCCTTCCTTCCTTCCT